>NW_015171634.1:23949-29230 GCF_001447785.1 Gekko japonicus
GGGGGGGGGGGGGGACCTAGTCTTCCTTTTGGTAGATACTTGCTTCTGAACGAATATCTGTATGATTGGACTTGACATTATGTACTAAGGCACCTAATTGAACTCAGTGAAATGTGCATAGGATTGTATGGTGCAGCTGCAATATGATGCATAATTACTAGGGATTATAACCTTAATGTCAATATTTTTTTTCATAAAGTGGGCTTTTTGGAGCTGCTAGTAGGAGTGCATCAGTAGTTGTAGGTGTGACAGAACAGTGGGATTTATTTTCTCCAGTGAATCTGAATGGGGGCATATTTTACTTATTTTATAGCCTGCCTTTCTTTGCAGAGACTCAAAGGCAGACTACAATAATTTTTTTAAAAGATACATGCAGTAAAAACTCAAGATACAGAATTGGAGGGCTCATATTACTTTTGCTGTTATTGCAACTGGATCACGTGGCTGGTACACTTCAAAGATCCCATCTATACCTTTTCTTCTTCTTCAAACTTATTCCACAGGATTTGCCCAACTTTGTTGGTGTTTTTGAGGGATTCCTTATGAGGGAAAGTTATGCATGTTGGTATTTGTGGGATACATAGGAATTTATGGGGTTAATGAATCTGCCACCAATACTGTCCTGTTTGTACACCACTCAGAGATTAAAATGTAAGACAATCTCTATGCTAAATTGTTTTTTTTTAAGCTGAGCTGTCAGCTTTTATGATTTTTGAGACTTCGAAAAGGTGTGAAGCAGCAACAGGGACTGAGAGTATGGAACTAATGAAAGTTCAGGAAGGAAGAAACCAATTTTTCCTGCCAGGGTCTATGCATTTGTTTATGGGTTTCTTGCTTTTTTCCACAATGGAGGACCCATAGTGGCTTACAGTACCATTGTTCCCTTCTCTACTTTACCTTCATAACAACACCCCTGTGAGGTAGGTCAAGCTGAGAGGGCATGACTGGCCCAAGGTCACCCAGCAAGCTTCCACAGCAGAGTGGGGATTCGAACTTGGTTCTCCCAGATTTTAGTCCAAAACTTGAACTTGACACAGACTCTTCCAGTTGAGTTGAACAAGTGCATCCTTCTCCAACATCTTTTGTCTTATTTCAGGTAGTCAGAGCTATAAATGTTGGTTTTATGGCAGTTTGGTGTAGTGGTTAAGGGCACAGACTCTAATCTGGGACAGCCGAGTTCTCTTCCACATGCAGCTGCTGGTGTGACCTTGGGTCAGTCATAAGTTCTCTCAAGAGCAGTTCTCTCAGAGCTCTCTGAGCCTCACCTACCTCACAGGGTGTCTGTTGTGGGGAGGGGAAGGGAAAGGGATTATAAGCCGCTCTGAGACTCCTTCGGGTGCAGAAGGGTGGGGTATAAATCTAGTCTCTTCTTCTTCGTCTTAATATTACCTGTTTATTCAAGGGCTGGTAGGTGGGCCCTAGTACATGCACTATCTCTTGGTACCATTGTGATCTCAGGTGTATCCTAGGGTTACTCTTTGTTTATGCAATAGCCCTGGGGAGTTTTCCTGAGGCTGTCTTCATGCTCCTGGGTTGCACTACTTCTGGCTATGACCCTGTTCATACTGACTTTATGCTAACTTGTTGGTTGGGGGTATTTTGGACAATTATGCTGGTGAAATGTTGAAATGCTGACCAGTTACTCTGAAGATTGCATTTAATGGTGAGCCCCGTTTACTCTAATTCAACAGAGAAAGCTAATAGCAGTTTTCAGGCAATCTGTCTTCTGAGGGTGTGGGACTAGAGTGCTGGAACAACCAGGGAGACCCAGGTTCAAATCCCCACACTGCCATGTAAGCTTACTGGATGACCTTGGGCCTAACCTGCATCACAGGGTTGTTGTGCAAATAGTCATGGAGTGTTGGAAAGGACGTTGAAGGTCATCTAGTCCAACCACTGCCTCAGTGCAGGAATATGCAGCTTCAGTATCCTTGACTGATGGCCATCTGCCCTCTGTTTAAATTAAGGAGAGTTTACCAGCTCCTGAGGCAGTCTGTTCCACTGTTGAACAGCTCTTACCATTAAGACGTTTCTCAATATTTAACCAAAATGCCCTTCCTTGTGATTTCCATCCACTGGTTCTAGTCCAGCCCTAGGTCGAGTCTGTTCTATGTTCTATATGACAGCTCGTCAAATAACCGAAGACGGCAAGTGGGTCTCCCTCTAGCCTTCACTTCTAAAATGGGGCGAGTGGATCAGGTACTCAGCTGTGACTTTCTTGGAAAGATGGTGGCTGGAAATATCAACGTGCTGAACTTTTGCCGTTTCTCTTGCTCAGGCGGCGGAAGATGTCAACGTTACGTTTGAAGATCAACAGAAAATCAACAAGTTTGCAAGGAATACCAGCAGAATTACGGAACTGAAAGAAGAAATCGAGGACAAAAAGGTACCCTCGCTAGAAGGCTTCCGAGCCAGAGGTCTGGTCAGTGGCAGTGTGTTCTGAAGCAGAGTTACCCCATTGACTTCTGTTTAGGATTGCACTGTTAAGTCTGCATTCTTTAGCAGATTTACCTAAGGGATCACCTTTTCCCAGATGTTCCCCAGAGAGCACTAAGATTGGGGTCCCAAAACCGTCTAGCCCTCCCAGGCCCTAAAGAAGCCAGGCTAGCTGTGACGAGGGCCAGGGCCTTTTCTGTGGCAGCCCCTAATTGGTGGAATGAGCTCCCGGATGACATCAGGGCCCTGTGGGACCTTCTACAGTTCCGCGGGGCCTGTAAAATGGAGCTCTTCCACCAGGCTTTCGATTTTGGTGCCACCTCCCAATACTGCAGCCCTGGCCCCAACGTCAGCACCAATTTAATAACCAGCAGCCTGGCAGGTAGTGACATTCGGGATGTTGAGAGGACACCACCATTGGCTATTAACGTCTGTGTTTATTAGTATTAATGATTATATGTTGTGGTTTGATTTTAAACTTTCTGTTTTAACAGATCTCGCTGTTTTAATATTTATTTATTTATCCTGTAAGCCGCCCTGAGCATGCCTTGGCAGGGAGGGCGGGATACAAAACAAACATACAAACAAATAAATGAAAAGACCACTGTTGATGTTGCCTCTCAGTCGGTGTGCTAAGAGATCATTCATTAGAACTTAGTGCATAGGCCACAATTGATGCTTAGTAAGGCTGGGTTTTCATGTTACTCTGGCATGGTTGGGGCCCTATTCCTGGAACTGGGCTAACATAAGGAGGAGAGGAGGCCATGCTAGGCCTTCTCACCACTATAGTTTAGCCTTCTGGGAAACATGAATAATGCTGGCATGGGAAGGAGTCAGAAGCTAAGCAGGGTCAGCCCTGGTTAGTGCTTGGATGGGAAACCACCAAAGACGACCAGGGTCGCTACGCAGAGACAGCCAATGGCAAACTACCTCTGTTTGTGTCTTGCTTTAAAACCCCACGGGGTTTGGCATAGGTTGGCTTTGACCTGATGGCGCTCTCTGCCACCATTTTATTCTCAGTTCCCCTTTCCATAGTTCCTAGCAGGGCTTTTTTTGTAGAAAAAATAATGTTCCATGTGACCGCAGCCTGTGTTGGTGTCTTTGAGGGATTCCTTATGAGGGGAAGTTATGCATGTTGGTATTTGTGAGATACATAGAAATTTATCGGGTTAATGAATCTGCCACCAATACTGTCCTGTTTGTATACTACCCAGAGATTAAAATGTAAGACAATCTCTATGCCAAATTGTTTTTGTTTTTTTAAAGCTGAGCTGTCAGCTTTTATGATTTTTGAGACTTCGAAAAGGTGTGAAGCAGCAACAGGGACTGAGAGTATGGAACTAATGAAAGTTCAGGAAGGAAGAAACCAATTTTTCCTGCCAGGGTCTATGCATTTGTTTATGGGTTTCTTGCTTTTTTCCACAATGGAGGACCCATAGTGGCTTACAGTACCATTGTTCCCTTCTCTACTTTACCTTCATAACAACACCCCTGTGAGGTAGGTCAAGCTGAGAGGGCATGACTGGCCCAAGGTCACCCAGCAAGCTTCCACAGCAGAGTGGGGATTTGAACTTGGTTCTCCCAGATTTTAGTCCAAAACTCGAACTTGACGCAGACTCTTCCACTTGAGTTGAACAAAGTGCGTCCTTCTCCAACATCTTTTTTCTTATTTCAGGTAGTCAGAGCTGTAAATGTTGGTTTTATGGCAGTTTGGTGTAGTGGTTAAGGGCACAGACTCTAATCTGGGAGAGCCAAGCTCTCCTCCACATGCAGCTGCTGGTGTGACCTTGGGTCAGTCATACGTTCTCTCAAGAGCAGTGTCTCTCAGAGCTCTCTCAGCCTCACCTACCTCACAGGGTGTCTGTTGTGGGGAGGGGAAGGGAAAGGGATTATAAGCCGCTCTGAGACTCCTTCGGGTGATGAAGGGTGGGGTATAAATCTAGTCTCTTCTTCTTCGTCTTAATATTACCTGTTTATTCAAGGGCTGGTAGGTGGGCCCTAGTACATGCACTATCTCTTGGTACCATTGTGATCTCAGGTGTATCCTAGGGTTACTCTTTGTTTATGCAATAGCCCTGGGGAGTTTTCCTGAGGCTGTCTTCATGCTCCTGGGTTGCACTACTTCTGGCTATGATCCTGTTCATACTGACTTTATGCTAACTTGCTGGTTGGGGGTATTTTAGACAATTATGCTGGTGAAATGTTGAAATGCTGACCAGTTATTCTGAAGATTGCATTTAATGGTGAGCCTCGTTTACTCTAATTCAACAGAGAAAGCTAATAGCAGTTTTCAAGCAGTCTGTCTTCTGAGGGGTGGGACTAGAGTGCTGGACCAACCAGGGAGACCCAGGTTCAAATCCCCACCCTGCCATGCAAGCTTACTGGATGACCTTGGGCCTAACCTGCATCACAGGGTTGTTGTGCAAATAGTCATGGAGTGTTGGAAAGGACGTTGAAGGTCATCTAGTCCAACCACTGCCTCAGTGCAGGAATATGCAGCTTCAGTATCCTTGACTGATGGCCATCTGCCCTCTGTTTAAATTAAGGAGAGTTTACCAGCTCCTGAGGCAGTCTGTTCCACTGTTGAACAGCTCTTACCATTAAGACGTTTCTCAATATTTAACCAAAATGCCCTTCCTTGTGATTTCCATCCACTGGTTCTAGTCCAGCCCTAGGTCGAGTCTGTTCTATGTTCTATATGACAGCTCATCAAATAACCGAAGACGGCAAGTGGGTCTCCCTCTAGCCTTCACTTCTAAAATGGGGCGAGTGGATCAGGTACTCAGCTGTGACTTTCTTGGAAAGATGGTAGCTGGAAATATCAACGTGCTGAACTTTTGCCGTT
>NW_015171634.1:29870-31598 GCF_001447785.1 Gekko japonicus
TTAGCATAATAGGCCATACCCAACAGCAGGAACTCAGTAGCATATTAGGCCACACCCCTGACAGCACAGCTTATTAGCATATTAGGCTACACCCCCATGTTATCAGAAGTGTGGTCATCCAGCCACACCCACCTTTTGCTTCTTATTCTGTTTACGTTGTTTGTTATCAAAACCCAGGGCTTTTTTTGGAGCAGGAACTCCTTTACATGTTAGGCCACACACCCCTAATTTAGCCAGTCCTAATGAGTTTCTGCTGTTGGGTGTGGTCTATTATGCTAATGAGTTCCTGCCAGGCGTGGCCAACTTGGGAGCCAGCCGGAACTCCTTTCCTGTGTGTTCCTGCCCAAAAATAGCCCTGGTTCCTAGTGTGGAATACTGTCACTTTTTTTGTGCTTTCACCACACAGGTGTTGATGTTTTCAGTGAACTTTGTACTGTGACCCTTTGCTGTATAACCCCAGCCAATTTGGAACAGTTTCTATAGGTGTAGTTACTACTTTATGGAGTTTTTTTGGCTTCTTTATATATGGTGTTGCCCTTTAGTCATATCAGATGGGAAAGAGGGGAAGAGTCATATCAGATGTCTTCTTTTGATCTCAGAAACAGCTTCAGAACCTGGAAGATGCCTGTGATGACACCATGATGCTAGATGATGATTCGCTGCTGATACCCTATCAAATTGGAGACGTCTTCATTAGCCACCCCCAAGATGAAACGCAAGAAATGCTGGAGGAAGCAAAGGTTAGCAGCCGTTTGTGTACGTGTATGGGTGCATCCACACGCTGTTGAATATTGCGCTATCATTGTACTATAGAAAACATTTATGACTGGGTTTTCCTGTGTGTAGGACACAATTCAGTTGTGAACAACTATCCTAGGATTGTGAACAACTAGTATAATGTAATGGTAGGACAACATCCAACAGTGTTTGGATGCAGCCTCTTTGTGACGCACCAACAACCGAGAAGGAATCAGCCCGGTAAATTTGTTCAGGCTTTCTTTCTGCTAATATTTTTGGTACGCTAAATGATAACCATAAGAAATCCATCTCTGTCTTTCTGCATGAATGTTGAATAGGCACAGTAACAGTACCTGCATTCATAGGGCATTTGCGCCCCCCCCACCCCCCTGTCTCACCAGTGTCTTTTCTGGCATCTGATAAGACAGTTGCTGTAAATGGAGATAAGGGAACTCCAGGACCACATTGTTACGGTGCTGGTTAAGCATATGTCTGTGATGTACCTCCAACTGGAGGTGGCTGTGAGATGGGAAGAGAGTGAGTTAGACTTATCCTGCTCTTTGCCATCTAGATTACCATGTGCAGGGAAGTTTGTTCCTATGGAAGATTATTCATTCATGTAAACTAGAGATGTAGAAATTTCAGAAATTTTGAAGCCAGGATTGATTTTTCTCCATTTTTTGGGTGAAAAAATGGTACTGGGGGGGAGGGGATGAAACATATGCACTACTTTCCTTCTTATCGAATCTAAACCAATTTGACTGCCTTAATGCAGAATGTATGACTATTTGGCATGGAATCTAAAACCATGAACGCCTTAGTTTGGGATAAGCAAAATTCACACTTTGAATATGCCCAGTACATGAGAGAAGAGAAGAAGAGATTGGATTTATACCCCGCCCTTCACTCAGAGTCTCAGAGCGGCTTACAAACTCCTTTCCCTTCCCCTCCCCACAACAGACACCCTGTGAGGTGGGTGGGGCTGAGAGA
>NW_015171634.1:32032-39521 GCF_001447785.1 Gekko japonicus
TCTAGTCACAGTAGGACTTGCAGCATATTTGGGTATCAAGATAAACTTTATAACACTGAAAGCTTTGAACTATCCTATTGTGTATTATCAGATACATTCTGGCATCATACAGCAATTATACTGGCTACTCACCCACTTCTGAGCCCAATTCTAGGTGCTGATTTTGACTTTTAAAGCCCTACGTGGCTTGGGACCAAGTCTTCTCCCATTCGTTCTGCCTGGGAATTAAGATCAGAGGGAGGGGCCCCTCCTGACTGTCCCACCAATCAAAAAAGCTAGTTGGGTCAGTACGTAAAGGAGGGCCTTTTCAGTGGCAGCCCCATGATTGTGGAACAGCCTCCCCAGGGAAGTGTGCCTGGCCCCCCTTCTGACCTTTAGGAGTCAGTTGAAGAGGGTTTTATTTAGGAACATATTTGTCCTGAAGTGACTTTAAATTTTGGTTTTTATGTTTTTAATGTATTTTATATGCTGTGAGCCGCCTAAAAAAGAAAGGCGTCCAGGAAATGTTTTAAATAAATAAATATATCCTTTAATGAGGAGATTAAAGGTAGATTGCACAATTAAAGACAATGTAACGGGAAATGCACAACAAACAAAGCAATAAAAACTGGATTATAAAATTAGAGAACGCACTAGGAAAAAACTGTATAATACAAAAGCAGGATAACAAAACTAAAATACAATGCAGTGGAAACAGTATAATGTACAAAAAGCAATTGCTATGAGAAGTTTCTAAAATTTCACAGTCAACAATCTTGTTCCCTTTATTAAAATATACCCTGGATAGGGGTTATATTCTCTCAAAGGAGCAGATTCACAGTCTGGGGGTGCCGTTAGATCCAGGTTTACATTGGATGATCAGATTTAGGCTTCAATTTCTTTCCAGGCTGTGACGCTTCTTCCTTGCTGATACAACCAGCCATTTGTTTTGCCTTGTCCTCAGTCTGCTCTCTGAATTATGCTGAGAATACTGTTTTGTCTTTTTGATTTGCTGTAGTTCAAATTAAACCACAATACTTGCAATCCTGTTAATACCGCAAGTACCCTGGATCACAAAATTATGACAAAGTTCCTCATCAGGCACTGTGAAGGGGGGAGTAGCACCTTAGTTGCATGGGAGTTGGATGCTGACCTCTGCAAGGATTGCCCCATTCGAATGGTCGGGAGTCTCTTCACAAACCTTCCTGATGGTTTCTTGTAATCTGAGCATGTAAAAGTTTTTAATATGTTTTTTCATTATTTTATTCTTTTTTCATTCTAATTTCCAAGAACTTTCAGGCACGCTGAATAATGCACTTCCAGTCTGCTTTCGGTGCACTTTAGTGATCGTTTGCAAGTGGACTTTGCCATTTCACATAGTAAAATCCAGTTGCAAAGTGCATTGAAAGCGGATTGAAAGGGCATTAATCAGTGTGTGTGAAAACACCTAAAAATGTTTTTAAAGGTTATTTGGAGTGCTGTTTACAATATCTGGGTCAGTAAAATAATTGGTGTATGCTGAGTGTGATATCAGTGTGTTTGATTCTGATTATTAATCAACTTTTACTTTTTCAGAAAAACTTGCAGGAAGAGATTGGAACGTTGGAGTCACGTGTAGAATCCATCCAGAGAGTATTATCAGACCTCAAAGTCCAGCTCTATGCAAAGTTTGGCAACAATATAAATCTCGAGGCAGAAGATAATTAAATACCCTGGAAATAGTATCTGGTTTATTTTCTTTTGTACTACTTGTTCCCCTGTTAGAATAATGTTTTAAGAGACCACCTATTTCTGTTTTAAAGAAAATTACACTTGGTTATCCATTCCATGTAGTTAATGAACAGGTCTTATTTTGCATACCTATAATTATTTATGTTAAGACAATAAATCCAAATACTGCTGGTGCATCATCAAGGTTGGGTGCTTAAAAGTTTATTGAAATAATAATAATGACCATCAAACATCTTATGCCTATTGTCTTTAAGGCATGGCTTAAAATTAGCATATGGAGTAAAAACAGGGCGGAGTCATGAATCCCTTCTAAGATACCAGCCCTGTTCCCATGTTACAGTGCTATACATCCTGCATGCACATGTGTGTACATCTGTTTGTAAGATAGAGCCAATTCATGTTCACTTCACAAGTGAAACTGGGGACTAGCGCTTGGTTTAAATCACTGTTTACTTCACAAATGGAACTGGGGACTAGCGCTTGGTTTAAATCACACCTTCAGCTGTATGGATGGTGAACATAACATGAGAATTAGTCAATGCATGTATTTTTTAAAAAATCAAGTCTACACTATTTATTTATTTATTTATTTGTTTATATCCTGCCTTTCACCCCAGTGAAGACCCGGAATGGCTTAAATAATGTTTCTCTCCTCCGTTTTATTGTCACAACAACCCTGTGAGGTAGGGTAGGCTGAGAGTGTATGAGTGGCCCAAGGGCATACCGCAGGCTTCCGTGGCATGAGTGGGGATTTGAACCTGAGGCTTCCACATCCTAGTCCAACACTTTAACCACTAAGAACATAAGAGAAGCCAATGTTGGGTCAGGCCAATGGCCCATCCAGTCCAGT
This sequence comes from Gekko japonicus, assembly GCF_001447785.1. Classification (NCBI taxonomy): domain Eukaryota; kingdom Metazoa; phylum Chordata; class Lepidosauria; order Squamata; family Gekkonidae; genus Gekko; species Gekko japonicus. The sequence goes on from NW_015171634.1 coordinate 34,593, forward strand.
ACTCTTTCACACAGTGGCCAAAAATACCAGGTGCCATCAGGAGGTCCAGCAGTGGGGCCAGGACACTAGAAGCCATCCCAGTGTTGCCCCCCACCCCCCAAGCACCAAGAATACAGAGCATCATTTGCCCCAAACTGAGACTTCCTATCTATACTTATGGCTAATAGCCACTGAATAATAATAGCCACTGAATAATAATAGCCACTACACCACACGGCCTCTCTATACACTGTATGTGTGTCCGCTGTAACTTCTGAACAGGGCTATCAACTGATAATGATCTGTCTTCCTTTTTTGACAACTGCTGTTTTATTAAGCATCATTGATTTAGTGGTGGTAGACACTGCAAGGTAGAAGCTCCACAAACTGAGTTGTGAGCAAGGAAGTCCTCAGCTTAAGTCTCTTTTTCTGTCATGAACTCACTATATGAATATTTTCTCTCAGCTCTTTTGCAGTGCAGGGATTAACAGTGTTGGCCAGAGCAAGCTGGGGGCAGAAGGGTCATTTGGCCTCAAGTTTAGACACTTGGGGGCGTGGCGTTGGCGCCGAGTGTGATGGACGCTTAAAGAAGCAGCTCCGCACTCCCCCCACATCTGAACCATAAAATCACAGTTTTATTTTATTTTCTTACCTCCACTACATTAATATTGAATCAAATGATATGGCAACATCTTCTATAGGCAGTTGCAAAGACATTCAGAAATTCTTCACGAAGCCTGCTTTATCCAAAACTACCGAGGGAGAAACAGGCAAGGTAGACAATATGGCGACAGGGACCGCTTCTCTGCTCCCGCTTTCTTCGGCGCACCAAGAAAACGACTTGGCGGTAAGAATGGAGTCAAGGATCCTAGAGACCATGGCTGCACTCATTAGCCCCTTAGCTGAGCAGTTTGCAGAATTTAAATTAAATCTTAACCAAATAAGTCAAACAGCGGAAGCCGCGAAAGAGCTAAGTTTAGCAACTCAGGAAAATGTGCGTTCTCTCTGGGCAGAAAATGGCTGCCTTAAAGAAAAAGTCGTGGTGGTAGAGGCATCTTTGTGCCGGCCCAATCTTCAACTTCAGGGCTTTGTAGAGAAAATAAATACGAATAAAGATCTAGTGATTTTCATGGTGGAGTGGCTGGGAACTGAGCTAAAACTAGAAGAAGGGATCGTCCCCACAATTACTGCTGTGTTTCGGCTGGGGCCAGTGGACAATCCTAAACGCTGGGGCCCCAGAGACATTCTAGTGACTATTCCCGACCAGAGAACTCAGAAAAAAATCCTGGACGTGGCTAGAACCCGTGGATTTTTAAGTTATCAAAACACCCAGATCTTAGTGTTCCCAGACCTGCCGCCTGATGTGTTAGACAAGCGGAGGGAACTGAAAGTGATTACAGAAGCACTTATACAAGCCCAAGTACGTTACAAGTGGATAAATCTAACTAAACTCCAGGTAACCTACAAGGACAGACGATATTTTGTGGAAGACATCGAGGCTGGTAACAAACTTATGGTATTTGAATATACCTATCCCGATGGACCCAGACAGACCCTCAAGAAAAAGAGGAATGCTGTTCTCTCCAACCAAAGAAGATAAAATGGTTATCAAACAAGTTTAGATCCCTGGGTTCTCCCAAAGCTGACATATGAATACCAAATATATGATTTAGTTATTTAGTTAAAAAACAAAAGCATTGAAGGTTAATATATGGTTCGGGGGGGGGAGGGGGGAATTTCTCTGTTTGCTCTCTTAATTAGTACAGTCCTTTATTCCTGGGGAGACCTCCATTAACCAACATAGTTCCTTTAAAACTTAATTGTTACACTAATAATAAATAGTCTTGGCACTACTTAAATTATTTGTATTTGGTCTTATAATAATCAATTCTTCCTGCTCTGAATTGCACAATCATTAATCTAATTTTCATATTGCCAATTAATTTTTATTAATATTATTGCCTTTAGGCACATGCTTTGTAACTAAGGAATTGATACTGTTTATACATTGCTCAATAATTAACTGCAAATCTAACCTATCTTTTAATTGTTACGCTGATAGTTTGTAGTCTCAGAAATAATTACATTACTTGCATGTGATTTTTCAATAATTCTTTCTTACTTGATTAGCATATCCAACACTTTATACCAATTTCTTATTGCCAACTAAGCCTTTGATTGTTATCTTCTGGCATACCTTTCTGAACTAGAGAATTGTTAGACTGGTTACACATTGATTAACGGATACATAATCAATTTTAAACTCCTGGTTCATTATTGATTTTTTTCCCCTTTTGATTCTTCCTTTTTTAAATAACCTAGATTACAGATTAACTGATCCTCAATTGTTTATTGCATTAACTTTGTGATTTATTGTTCTGAATCCTTATAGCCTGTTATCTTACTCGCAGTGTCATTATGTAGTATCACACAAAATTGTGAATTATAGGAGACATACTAATCTGAATACAAATATTTAAAGGATATCTCACATAACACAAGCTTTCATACCGCTACTATCAAACCTACGCACTTCATATTTCTGCTCTGAAGTAACTATTGATCTTAAGAATGATATTCTTGCTGTCCTTTCACATTTCTAACTTTATAGGTAGCTGCTCTGTTTATCATTCATAACTCTTCTAGGACTTGCCTATCAAATTTCACAACACACCTATTAAAACAGAATTCATAATCAACACGCTATAGTACTGTTTCTCTAATCTACCGGCCTTCGATGGGGCACCGCTGGTGCCGGTGTCGAGGGTTAGGAGTTTGGGAGTGCTCCTGGACTCCTCCTTATCGATGGAGGCCCAGGTGGCAGCCTCTGCCAAGTCAGCCTTTTACCATCTCCGGCTGGCACGGCAGTTGGTTCCTTTCCTTGACCGCAAAGACTTGGCCACAGTGATCCATGCGACAGTCACCTCAAGCCTGGACTACTGTAACGCTCTCTACATGGGGCTGCCTTTGTTGCAAATCCAGAAGTTGCAGCTGGTGCAGAATGTGGTGGCCAGGCTGTTGATGGGTCTCACTAGATGGGACCACATCCAGCCTGTGCTGAAGGCGCTGCACTGGCTGCCTATAGCATACCGGATTCGCTTCAAAGTGCTGGTTCTTACCTATAAAGCCCTTGATGGCCAGGGTCCAGCGTACCTAAGGGATCGCCTTTCCCCCAAGAGCACTACGGTCTGGGGCGCAGCATCTACTGGTGGTTCCAGGCCCCAAGGACATCAAGCTGGCCGCAACCAGGGCCAGGCCTTTCTCGGCGGCGGCTCCTGTCTGGTAGAACAAGCTCCCAGAGGAGATACGGGCCTTGTGGGACTTGGCACAGTTCCGCAGGGCCTGTAGGGCGGAGCTCTTCCGCCAGGCCTTTGCATAGGAGCCGCCGCCGCCATTGTGCCACCACTGAGTTGCCATCTATGACGGTGGATTAGATCGATAAGTGAACTGGCCCTGGGAAGATGCCTAGGTGACCAAGAACCTATGCTGCCAGGCTAGGTGATAAAAGAATCCCATCTTGGAGAGATAAATTAATACCTAGAGCACCACACTTTATTTATGGATTGTTTTATACTGTTTTAACTGTTTGTTATGGCATTTGCCGCTGTTGGAAGCCGCCCTGAGCCCATCTGGGAAGGGCGGGATACAAATCTAATAAAATAAATAAATAAATACTTTGCCATCTCCAGTTTTCAACCTTCTTAATAGAATCAACATGGAAAGTTTTGCCCCAAAATGTGAGAGGGCTGAATAATCTCATAAAACAGAAGAGGATTTTGACAAATATAGCCAAAACAAACTACATTTCTCTTTCAAGATTGGTTCCTCCCAGGATGTGACTGTAAAGTAGCTGATATATGGAGAAAGGCTCAGGTGACTCGTTTAATTGACCTTGCATCTACAACCGGACTTCTTCCGAAGGCAAAATTAGAAGAACGTACACATTGCACCATCCTGTGGTTTTTCTACCTTCAGTTAAACCACGCACTGAAAGATCTGAAAATACTACATATTTTAAAAGCTCCTCTAACCCCTTTTGAACAGCTTCTGACCTTTAGACTCAAACCTCAAAGGTTTAATATCCAAGATTTATGACATCTTAGGCTTGACGGAGACAAAATGGCAACAAGACTGCAACAAACAGTCTAATGAACTTCGATGGGATAAGATATGGATGTCAAGATTAATGACTTCTCCTGTTGCATCCTCCAGATGTACAAGATCATTACTAGGTGGTATCTAACGCCTGAAAGGCTCGCCAAGATAACATCAGATCACTCTCCTACATGCTGGAAACACTGTGGTGAGCTAGGCTCCTTTGCCCATTGTTGGTGGCAATGCCCTGTTATTTCAGAATTCTGGCAAGATATTTTACAACAAACAATCTATCACAGGATATTCTATGCCTCTCACACCAGAACTAATCTTCCTCGATGATTGGCACGGCGTTAACATACCTAAGATAAGACAAGAGCTAATAACAAGTCTAATTGTAGCTGCAAAGACTTCAATAGCATCTGTGTGGAAGTCTCCTTTGGCCCCAACCAGGAATTCCTGGTTTTAAAAGGTCTGGGACCATTTCATCATGGAGAAGATCACAGGTAAGATCCGAGGGTCTGAGATTTGCCCAAAACAAACACATTTCGAGGAAAAATGGTTCCCATTTATGGACTATATCCTAGCAAATGACTGCCAACCGTGCAGTCCTTTATACCATACCTTGATCTTCTAGAGGCACTTTCACACACTGAATACTTCTCTTTCTTGCACTTTCCTGTCTTTGTGTCTGATTGTGAATCTCTCTGATCTCATCTAAATCCTCTGGTATATATAATTCTGTTTTGGTCATGGACTCCCCTGAACATTCCAACACGCTCCAAAATCAGTTCGCTCTCTGATCTGTCATTCAGAGGGTCTCCCTATCCACTGGCTGCTTTGCCTGAGTCCTGC
>NW_015171634.1:40085-57618 GCF_001447785.1 Gekko japonicus
TCTTTCCCAGCATCAGGGTTTTCTCCAGTGAGTGCAAACATGTCTTTCAAATGCCGGGAAAGATGCCTGGCTTTAAAGTTTGATGCGAACGTATCAAGCAAGCTAGTACTGTGAAAGGGTCATTATGGCTCCTGATTCTGCCACTTTCTCCAGATACTTGGTGACATATCTCTGCAGGTCTGCTATTGGTTCACTGACTTCAGCCTTTGAGAAGTTCCTGGTGGTGATGCACTGTGCTAAAACTGATGCTGCTTTTGGAAGAGCAGTTCTTCAGAGCCTGTTTCTTCAAGACGACCTGCAGATAACATCAGGTACATGGCTCCCTAGTCATCAAATCACCGCAGACTGTGACTGCAGCCATGAAATTAAAAGACGCCTGCTCCTTGGGAGGAAAGCGATTGTGAACCTAAACAGCATGATAAAAAGTAGAGACATCACCCTGCCAACAAAAATACGCATGGTCCAAGCAATGGTATTCCCAGTAGTCATGTATGGCTGCGAGAGTTGGACTATAAGGAAGGCCGAGCGCCGAAGAATAGATTCTTTTGAACTATGGTGCTGGAGGAGACTCTTGAGAGTCCCTTGGACTGCAAGAAGATCAAATCAGTCAATCCTAAAAGAAATCAACCCTGACTGTTCCCTGGAAGGCCAGATAATGAAACTGAAGCTCAAATACTTTGGCCACCAAATGAGAAGGGAGCACTCACTGGAGTGTTACTTGATCTTTAATAAACTTTATAAAACTTTTAAAAAGTTTAGAAACTTGTTAATTTTTAAGCATGGGATATGTTCCACAACTTTTTTTTTTGTGCATCGCATGTTTTCTTTTTTATTTCTCTTATGGCTAGCGGGTTCACTTGGAGTATCCTATTGAAGTGATGTCTCAGCCTTGCTGCCTGCACCCATTGAGAGTATCCGGAGGTGGCATGGGCCTCTCCGGACCTCTGAGAGCGTCTGATGTTGTTCTTCTGACAGAACAGCATTTCTATCAGCAGAACAGGTGGGCAGTGATTTCCACTGATTCCCTCTGTTGCAGACCTCTGCTTTGCCCTTTAGAGCTGTTCCTGAGGGTCCATTTACCCTCACTGGTCAGGTGCAGGAGGAGTGACCAAAAAAGTCCTGCTCCGCCAAATCGATGGATGGTTGAGTTCTTGTTTCTGCAACTTCAGGAGATATTGTATGTGTGATGTTCAGGGGAAGAGCCTCTGCTTTGCATCCGGAAGGTCCCAGGTTCAGTCCTCAGCATCTCCACTTAAAAGGACCAGGCAGTAGGAGAAGTGAAGGATCTCTCCCGGAGACCCAGGACAAGCTTTTGCTGGTCTCGATAGACCAGTGTTCTGATTCAGTATACGAGAGCTTTCGTTTGTGTTCATGTGAAGTTCTTTGAACACTCAACTACCAGCTCCTGCCAACCTAGCAGTTCAAAAGCAAGAAATTGCAAGTAGATAAATAGGTACCATTTTGGTGGGAAGGTAACAGCGTTCTGTGCGCCTTGGCGTTTAGTCATGCCGGCCACATGACCATGGAAACGTCTTCGGACAACACTGGCTCTTTGGCTTGGAAACGGAGATGAGCACCACAACCCTAGAGTCGGATTTGACTGGCTTTCGAGCAAGGGAAACCTTTACCTTTACCTTAGAATATGCATTTAAGAAGCAAATACTCTGAAAGTGATAAAAAATTGCTAAGAAATTTTCTTGACCTCTTTGCTTGCATAACATGCTCAGGTGATGGCGCTGCTACACTTTTAGTCAAACTGTAAATTCCTTTGCAAAGTCCAGGCTGAATGCCCTTTAAAAGGGTCAGTTCAGAATCATTTTTTTAGACTTATGCTGCATGTATTGCTGGATGGGTCACCATACAGGAATTAGTCCTAGCCCTTGGTTTGTAACATTAGTAAGGTTAGATGTGTGACAAAGGAATCAGAAGGCAGAGTGTAGTTTTTTTTTTTTTAATTGTTCAATACCATGTTTTCAATTGGCAACTTTGGGTCTGGCACACACACTTAACACACAAAGCAATATGTGTGCAGATTGTAACTGCGGACGATCATTCTTTAGGCCCCCCAAACTGCTGTTTCAACAGCCCAGAAGATGGCACTAGCATGCTGGCTATCCATAACCATATTTAGAAAAGGGAACAGCTTGTTTAAACAGTTTCCTAACAGACCCCTGTCATCTCTGGCAGAAAACTGCATATGTAGTGGAAACCGAGCATTCCCATCCAAGGCTGATACCATTTAACTTCTGCCATATGAAGCCGGGTCACTCAATGCAGTTCCTGAGTCTATAAAATGAGTCATTTATGTCAGTACAGATTTCCATATATCCTTTTAAAATTATTATTAAGGCCCGTGGGTGCTTGCAGAGGAGGAGCAGGTTAAAAATAATCTAAAGAGCAAAATAACCTGAGAACAAAGCCCCATGTTAATCGGGAGGGGTGGTGTGAAGCAGATGATGCAGAGAACAGTTTACTAATTTAATTGCTAGTCGTTTTCCCAGGAGGTGATCTTCTACCCAAGCAAGTCGTACAGCCGGAATGACTTCAGCAGTAGAACTTAATCATGTACCTTGCCAATATAGCATATTTCATTAGTGGGGATTGTAACCCACCTTTCCTCTAAGTGATGTACTTGGGCCATCCCATTTTAATCCTCTTAAATCAATAAAGCTTTTTGGGTTGAGACAATGACTGGCTCACTGTCACTCAGCCAGCTTCCAGGATGAGTCAGGATTTGAACCCAGGTCTTCACTTTCAGGCCCAAGCAGTGGCTGCCTCTAAAATTTTCTATTACAAAGTAGCGATGGCTCTGTTTCCATGTGGGATTGGTTGCCTGATTTAACCAGCCAAGCAAAATATTATGGGGCCTAGCTTGTGAGCTTGTTAGTCAGCATTCCTTGGCTGCATCATCAAGCAAAAGGGAGACTGCAACCAAGAAATCAGAAGGAGATTGAGGCAGGGAAGGGCAGCCATCAAGGAGCTAGAAGAGATTCTTAAGTGTAAGGATGTGTTGCTGGCGACCAGGTTCAGGATCATTCATACCATAGTCTTTCCCATTACTATGTATGGATGTGAAAGCGGGCCCGATTCCATGGCGGCGGAAATCGGGCCTCCAAAGCAGGGGTTTACCCGCCCCCTGCCCCCACTTGGCAGCCCTAGATTGGTTGCCTGATTTAACCAACCAAGCAAAATATTATGGGGCCTAGCTTGTGAGTTTGTTAGTCAGCATTCCTTGGCTGCATCATCAAGCAAAAGGGAGACTGCAACCAAGAAATCAGAAGGAGATTGAGGCAGGGAAGGGCAGCCATGAAGGAGCTAGAAGAGATTCTTAAGTGTAAGGATGTGTTGCTGGCGACCAGGTTCAGGATCATTCATACCATAGTCTTTCCCATTACTATGTATGGATGTGAAAGCTGGACAATGAAGAAAGCTGACGAAAGTTGGTTCCTTTGAAATGTGCTGTCGGAGGAGAGTTTTATGGATACCGTGGACTGCCAAAAAGACAAATAAGTGGGTTCTAGATCAAATCAAACGTGAACTCTCCTTAGAAGCTAAACTGACTAAACCGAGGCTCCTGTACTCGGGCCATATTATGACAAAGAGTAACTGGAAAAGACTCTAATGCAAAGAAAAGTTGAAGGCAGCAGGAAAAGAGGAAGACCCAACATGAGATGGATGGACTTAGGAAACGAAGCCATGGACCTGTTATTCGTAGGGTCACCATAGGTTGGAAAGCGACTTGATGACTTAATGCACACACAGAGCGGGGCTCTTGGGTGTTGCTTTGTTGGGTATTACAAGATGAAAACACTCAGTATATCTGGGGTTAAATGTTTGTTTATGTTACTCACAGGAAGTCACATGTTTCTCATGTAACCAATGTTCTTTAGCTGTAGAAAGCCCAGGAATTCTCTCCCTGATCTAGGGATTTGATTGGGACTAAAGTGTCAAGGTGTATTACCATTTTATGGCTTCTCTTCCCGTCTTTGTTTGGTGTTCTGAAGAAGAAGAAGAGTAGCCATAATCTCTCTCTCCTAGTTTTGTCTTTGTAGAGTAAGGATGTAGCCGATTATGCTCTGTTGTTATTTTTATCCCAGTTACCCTTCCCATGCTAGAATTTAGTAAAAACTTTATATTTTAATCACATATGGACTCTCAGTCTGAATTATTTTACTTTGGCTCTGCTGGACTATCTTATCTCTGCTAAATACCATTTTTCAATATCTCACTATCACCAAACATGCTTACTGGCATGTAACGGGTTGGCCCCAGCAAACAAATCAGGTTCAGGGAACAGATCGCCCCCTTCTCCCTCCCGTAGCCATCTGTGCCTCCAGGAAGCTGTTTCAGGTTGTCAGCAGAGCTCCGGGGACAGAGTGGGATCAAGGGGAGGTCAGTGGAAACCATCCCCTTCCCCACACAAACTGGTCTGTGAAGGCAGGAAGAGCTTGTACAAAACTATGCAAAAGGCATGGTTTCACTGGGGTGGAAGGGAGGTAGCATTCTCAATACTGTCCTTTTCAAAACGATCCCTTGAAGGAAAAGTAATAAAGCTTACCATTGGATTAATCTGTTGTGTTTCCTCAATCTTCTGTTGCCTGGTAATACGATTAAAAGTCTTCCGCCCAGCACAGTGAGTTTCTCCAAAAGGCAGAAATAATGAAACTTGCAGAGAGACTGGTTTCATACATGCCCAGATGTTTCTTGACATCTCTTAACTATGCTGGAAGTGTTGGCAGCTACTGTGGAGAGATAGTGCCATGTAAGGGTTAGAATGTTGCCCTCGGATCTGGGAAGCAAAGGTTCTTGGGTCTTGCTCACACAGTGGTAGAGCATCTGCTTTGCATGCAGAAGGTCCCAGGTTCAGTCCCCGGCATCTCCAGTTAAAAGGATCAGGTAGGAGAGGGTATGAAAGGCTTCTGCTTGAAACCATGGAGGAGGAGAAGAAGAGTTGGGTTTTTACCTCGCATTTCTCTACCCTAAGGAGTCTCAAAGCAGCTTACAATTGCTTTCCCTTCCTTTCCCCACAACAGGCACCTTGTGAGGTTGGTGGGACTGAGAGAGTTCTGAGAGAACTGTGAATGGCCCAGGGTCTCCCAGCAGGTGCAAGTGGAGGAGTGGGGAATCAAACCTGGTTCTCCAGATTAGAGGCCGCCGCTCTTAACCACTACACCACACTGGAGAACCACTGCCAATCTGAGTAGACAATATTGACTTTGATGGGCCAGAGGTCTGATTCTGAATAAGGCAGCTTCATGTGTGTTCATCTTACTGCTATTGTGTAATGCCGATGTCCTATCTGTGGTGATTACTTAGGAGGACTCATTTAGATATGCATGTCATTGTGTCGGCACAACTCAATAAATGATTGTTTTCACATATTTCTCCTACAAGTGAACTAATTACTACAGGTCTCTGGCGGGAAGGGGAATGTAACCAGAGGCTGTTGCATCTGTCCCATTATTTCAGGGTGTCTGGAAGCATCTGGCTGTCCCTCATTGGAAACAGGTGTGGACTGAACAGCAGGCTCCTCTAGCACTATTAGTTCTGCTGTCTAGAAAGTTCAAATGCCTTCAAACTAGTGCCACCCATGCTCAAGGCAATATGTTAAGGAAGCAAGCTGCACATTGTCTTCTAATCAGCCTTCTACTAAGGATGGGTAATTTTGCAACATGTTTGCACTGGGACTGCCTGCTCTGTCTCTGCATGAGCCACCATTCTAGTCTTCTTCCACTCATCCTGTCCTGGGGTACATAATCCTAGAAAAAAAAATCTGGACACACACGACCCAATCAGTTAAACAAGTATAAAGCCAACAGTCGTGAGAGTCTGACCCACAAATCAAACAGTCATAAGACTAATAAAGAAAGCTGTTTATGTATTGCAATCTAAAGCACTACAACATGATACACAACTCAATAGAAAATCCTTGAGTCAAGGTACATAATCATATAATCAACGTCGTCTCCGGATTACATAACAACGTTTCAAAAAAATGGATCTTCTTCAGGAGATATTATAGTGGTGCCAAAGCTCTCAGTTTCATAAATGTTAGACAACAAGTCTTAAGAATATTAAATTCAGATAGGACGCTGATCTCAATTAACATTCAAGCTCAAAATATGCTGCTATGTTTCTACTGGATCCCGGGCGTCTTCTTCCACTCAGCCTGTCCTGGGGTAGATAATCCTAGTACATCACTGACGATTTGATCATTCTATTGTGCTTGGTGCATCATACGGAGACATTATAAAGGACCCAATCCAAGTACTGTACAAAACATGAATGATTATTCAAAATATATATCTTTTCCCATCGTTGTCTTCATACAAAAATATTACAAGGAGACACGGTCTCAAAAAGTGGGACACAAAAGCAGCGTGGGTTTAAAGACACTATATATCCAGTCCAATATCTTGTGCCTAGGCACACAATTCCAATGCAAAGCTTCCACTTCCACCTGCTGGATGATCTTGGGAAAGCCATAACTCTGGCACAGCTGTTCTTGAAAAAGAGCAGTTTCTGTCAGAGCTCTCAGCCCCACCTACCTCACGGGGTGTCTGTTGTGGGAAGGGGAAGGGAAAGGAGTTTGTATGCTTCTCTGAGACACCTTTGGGTAGGGAAGGGTGGGGTATAAATCCAGTCTCTTCTTCTTCACTGATGGAAGAAGAAGAGAAGAGATTGGAGAGCCAGTTTGGCCCGGGTCATGGGGTGGAGACAGTATTGGTCGCGCTGACTGATGACCTCCGTGGGCATCTGGATCGAGGCAGAGTGGTGGCACTGGTGTTGTTAGATCTGTTGGCCGCTTTCGATACGGTCAACCATCAGTTGCTGGCCCACTGCCTCGCCGACATGGGGATTCAGGGGCTTGCCTTTTGGTGGCTGGTCTCTTTTCTCCAGGGTCGGGGACAAAGGGTGGCGATAGGGGATCAGCGGTCCCAGAGGTGGGCCCTTGAATGTGGCTTACCTCAGGGGGCCGTGCTGTCCCCGATGCTGTTCAACATCTATATGCGCCCCCTTGCCCAGATTGCCCGGAGGTGTGGGCTGGGGTGTCATCAATATGCTGATGACACCCAGCTATATCTGATGTTGGGCGGCCGGTTGGACTCCACTCCAGATGACCTGCATAGGGCGTTACAGGCCGTGGCTGGGTGGCTCAGGCTGAGTCGGCTGAAATTAAACCCAGCAAAGACGGAGGTCCTGGGGCTGAGTCGGATCTACTCAAACCATACAAAAAGAAGGGCTTAATTGCAAAAGTGTATCAACAACTACTAGATTCACATACCACTAAACCCAATAATTATCCAAGAGCACTACGGTCGGGGAAGCAGAACTTGCTGGATGTACCAGGTCCCCGAGCTATTAAATGCGTGGTGACCAGGAATAGGGCGTTTTCAGTGGCAGCTCCTATCTGGTGGAATGAGCTCCCAGAGGAGATCAGGGCTCTGCGGGACCTAGCACAGTTCCGCAGAGCCTGCAAGACGGAGCTCTTCCGCCAGGCTTTCGAATAGGAGCCGCCACCACCACTAGTATACCACCAACGCATCAGTTTACCATCGACGCCCTGGAATTCCTGGAATTCCCGAAATTTCCGGTATATGGACATCTGGATATGGGCATGGACCATCAAAGCCCTAAAAAATTTTTTGCATCATGGGCAAGAATGGGACGTTCAGCAGACTGCCATCTTGTTTTTAGATAGTCCTGTTTTTAGATAGGCTATAAATTGTAATGTATTTTTAATATTTTGTACTGCTTTTATGTTTTATTAGCTACATGCCTGTTAGCTGCCCTGAGCCTCTGGGGAGGACGGGATAAAAATGTAAATAATAAACAAACAAATAAATAAAGTGTGCGGACTCTAATCTGGGAGAACCGGGTTTGATTCCCCACTCCTCCACTTGCACCTGGCTGGATGGCCTTGGGCAAGCCGTAGCTCTGATAAGAGCTGTTCTTGAAAGAAGAACCTCTCTCAGCCCCACCTACCTCACAGAGTGTCTGTTGTGGGGAGGGGAAGGGGAAGGAGTTTGTAAGCCGCTCTGAGACTCCTTTGGGTAGTGAAGGGCGGGGTATAAATCCAATCTCTTCTCTTCTTCTAATCTGGGAGAACCGGGTTTGATTCCCCACATTGGAAAGAAAACTGTAGGCTTCAGGCTACTGATCTCTGGACTGAAAGAAAAAGTGTCGCCACAGACTGGTCACCGTCGCTTCTCAGACGAAGCTCTTTGGAGAAACGGGAGAAAGAAGGAGGGTCAACAGTACCCTGTCAGAACAGAAAGTGGTGCGACTGAACAACAACAAGAACAAAAACCTTCTTCTTTTTTTTTAAAAAAAGAATTTATTTATGCTTTTTCCAACAAACGAACAAACAAAAAATAAAAATCCGAATACATTCTTATTGTACAAATCAGTTTCGGAGTGTTCATTATACATTTTTTTCAAACCATTTATACACTTTAAACCATCTTTTGTTATAAACATTATCGTCTCTTTCTGCTAATATCATATTTAATCTGTCCATTTCTGCTATTTCGAATATTTTTTCCATTATTTCTTCTTTTTTAGGTAGTAAATCTGATTTCCATTTTTTCGCTATTAGAATTCTGCTTAACGTGAGGATATATAACACAATACATTTATCATCCTTGTTTATTATATCAGGCAAAATATTAAGCAAGTAACTTTCCGGGTTAAGCTGCAGATCTATTCCTACAATTTCTTTTATCAGATATTTTACCATTTTCCAAAATTTTACTATTTTGTCGCACCTCCACCATATATGATAGTATGTTCCTACGTTATTATTACATCTCCAACATATATCCGAGACATTTTTATAACAGTTCGCTATTTTATCCGGTGACCAGTGCCACCTGTAAAACATTTTTAGAATATTCTCTTTATAAGGTGTGGCTCTTACTATTTTTTTCGTTTCCCACATTTTTTCCCATTCTTGCATATTTATTATGTGGCCTATATTTTGTTCTCAAAATATAAGAAAAAAACCTTCTATCAGGCAATGTGGGAGTTAAACTGTTGGACTTTATTTTGGAATTGTGTGCCTAGGCACAGGATATTGGACTGAATATATAGTGTCTTTAAACCCACGCTGCTTTTGTGTTCCACTTTTTGAGACTGTGTCTCCTTGTAATGTTTTTGTATGAAGAAAACTATGGAGAAAGATGTATTTTTTGAATAATGATTCATGTTTTGTACAGCAGCTGGATTGGGTTCTTTATAGTGAGCTATCAGAGGTGGTGGTCTATTTGTGATATCATACAGAGACACAGTGGCCAGACTCCACCTTAGACAGCTGCCTTGGAGCCGTTAATAGTTTGGGTAATTTATTTCTTATGGTATGTTGGCATGTCCTGGCCCATAGTCTGAGAATCACTGGCATGGTAAGAAACTTCAGGAAGAAGACAAAGGAGCAGCTGAGTTGGATATTCAGTAGCCAAGAAGTGCGGTCTGCACCCTCCATACCCCTTTGCCTCTCCCCAAGAAAATACTGGAAACAGCAGAGATGGATAACTTAACTTCAACTTTGAGAGGACATAACAAAGAAGTTTTTTTGACTGGATAGAAGAGTATACCATATAAAACTCCTAGACCTATAACCGGAATATAAAGAATAAGAAATAAGAACTACATATTTAACTGTGAGCAAAAGGTATATGTTCAGAGGTCATTTGGGGGGGGGGAATGCGGGGGAACACAGTTCCCCCGGGTGAGGTGCAGGGGGGCGGGGCACATGACGAAGCCCCGCCCCCTGCTTCCGTCCGCCCCGCTTCCAGCCCTCATTCAGCCAGGAGGAGGCAGGAGAAGAGGGAGGGTAAGTTGCTTCCTCCCTGCCTCTCCCCACCCCTGCCTGCCTAGGGCCAGGGAGGGCCTTGGCGGGGCTTCCTCGCACTCCCGCTGGCCTTGCAGGTCCACCGCCGGGCCCCTGATGTCAGGGGGTGTGGCATATGCTAATGAGTTATGCTAATGAGTTCCCCTAGCTCTTTTTCTACGAAATGACCCCTGTATATGTTAAAATTATCAGGTGGAAAAAGAAATGAACTCCTTGGTTATAGTATGAGGTCAACGTTTAAAAACAATACCATGAATCTTCCCCCAATGTGTATGTTTGTTATTGTTTGTCTTTTTAAAAAAAGAAGAAGAGGACAACGAAGTCTGCAGAATAAAGGAAATGCCAGGTTGATAGATATAACAGATGACCTGACCTGGACGGCCCGGGCCAGCCCGATCTTGTCAAATCTCAGAAGCGAAGCAGAGTCATCAGCACCAGTTAGTGCTTTGATGGGAGACCACCGAAGAAGTCCAGTGTTGCTACGCGGAGGTAGGCAGTGGCAAACCACCTCTGTTCACCTCTTGCCTTAAAAGCCCTATGGGGGTCCTCATAAGTCATCAGTGGCCCTTTCTGCACTCTCCTTTTAATCCATGTTCACTGCTGTGTCCTCCAAGCAACTCTGCACTAAAAATGAATTCAACCTTCTTTTTAATCCAGGTCCCCCGCCCTTTCTGCACTAAAATCGAGTTCAACCTCCTTTTTATCCCCCCCCCCTCATTCTTCATTACATCACCTCCCTTCAGTGGTCAGCCCGGTTTCAGCCTGCTGTTGCCCCGGGGTTATTTGGATGCTGTTTTGCCATGGATTTAAATTGCCTCAACTTAAACACTGAGAAAATCGAGTGGCAGGCAAATGCAGAGTTTTTATGGCACTTTCCACCACCAGACATAACAAGGTCCTCTGTCGGCAGGGTGGGCAGTGTCTAACGTTGAAGGGATGATGAATGAGATCTTTAGCTTGATTTCAAGTGGGATCCAATTTGTGCTTGTTGATGGGATGTTTGGCACTTCAGACGTGGTGGTCATAAAGTCAGGTGCCAGACAAGCTTTAGCCAGGAGCGGTGATTAATACTAGGCTGATGTGAGCAATCATTTGCTTGTTTCCTTAACCACATGTAACTACTTGGCTCGCTGCCCGAAAAAGCAGAAACGTGCAAGTCTCAAAATAGACATCAGAGTGTCAAGTAGAAGGGAAGTGCCACTGGATGATGGACGTCTGCTTCTAATGCATGCAAATGCAGTGCTAAGTACTGTTAGCAGCTGCTCAGTTTCAGCGCAATAATAAATTAAGGACAAGTTGTGCTAACAAGCAGTGGCATCACATACTTACCAACGTGTGATAAACACTGGAGAAAACAAATTGGGAGGCTGTCTCCTTGGTCCCCAGCACTATCATTCTGCATAAGCACGGATCACATTTCACGGGGATATGAGGCCATGGGGTAGAGCAGCTGCTTTGCATGCAGAAGATCCCAGGTTCGATCCCAGGATCAGGGAGCAGGTGAGGTGCAAGAGCCTGGAGAGCTGCTGCCAGTCAGAGCAGGCAATACTGACTTTAATATTTTATTTATTCCCAGGGCTTTCTTTGTAGAAAAAGCCCAGCAGAAACTCATTAGCATAATAGGCCACACCCAACAGCAGGAACCCATTAGCATATTAGGCCACACCCCTGACAGCACAGCTCATTAGCACATTAGGCCACACCCCCATGTTACCAGAAGTGTGGTCATCCAGCCACACCCACCATTTGCTTCTTATTCTGTTTACCTTGTTTGTTGTCAAAACCCAGGACTTTTGTTGTAGCAGGAACTCCTTTGCATGTTAGGCCACACACCCCTAATGTAGCCAATCCTAATGAGTTTCTGCTGTTGGGTGTGGCCTATTATGCTAACGAGTTCCTGCTGGGCGTGGCCAACTCAGGAGCCAGCCGGAACTCCGTTCCTGTGTGTTCCTGCCCCAAAATAGCCCTGTTTATTCCTAATTTCGAATTATGAATCGCTCTGTCCCCGAATACTCAGGGCTCTGAGGGATGAACAACAACAATGATAAAATACATCAAGATAAAAACAGTTCCCAGCAATTAAACAGTTTAAGTAAAAAAAAAAACCAGTTCATAGATGACATTATCAGATTCTAGACTGTGTCGCTGCTTCCTAAAAGGGGTAGGGGGAACAGCTGGAAGAGGGGAGGGAAAGGAGGGAGAGGGGATGCCAGCCGAGATGGTACCCATTGCTAACCTCAACCAAAGGCCTGACAGAACATCTCTGTCTTACAAGCCCTGTGGAACTGCATCAGGTCCCCCAAGGCACAGATGTTATTTGGAAGAGAGTTGCACCAAGCAGGGGAAAAGCCCTGTCTTTGGTTGAGGACAGCTGGATACCTTTGGGGACAGGGATCACCAGTAAGTTGTTCTTGGCAGAGTGTAACACTCTTTGGGGGACATACTGGAGGAGGCGGTCCCGGAGGTATGTAGGTCTCAGACTGCTCAAGGCCTTAAAGGTCAGTACCAAAACCTTGAACTGACCCGGTACTCCACTGGAAGCCAGTGCAGTTGACACAGCACAGGTTGAATATGTGCTGTCTGCAACATTGCCATCAGGACTTGTGCCACCACTTTCTGGATCAGTTGGAGTTTTCTGATAAGTCTCTAGGGCAGGCCAGTGTCAAGTGACTTACAGTAATCCAATCTGGTGGTGACCATTGCATGGATTACTGTTGCCAGGTCGGGGCAAGACAGGAAGGGGGCCAGTTGCCACGCTTGGCGCAGATGAAAAAATGGCAGCTTGGCAACGTTCGTGATTTGGGTCTTCATGGATAAGCAGGTGTCCAAGACCATGCCCAAACTCCTGATGGTCTGTGCCAATGTTAGTGATTCACCGTCAAGGGTGGTAAGTTGGTGCCCCAGCCCTGACCCCCCCCCCGCCACAGAACCTCCATCTTGGTTGGATTCAGTTTCAGTTGAGTCATCTTCAACCATCCCACCATGGCCTCTAGACCCTCGGCCAGATTTTGTGGGGCGCTGTCTGGATGGCCACCAATTAACAGATGCAGCTGGATGTCATCAGTGTACTGGTGACACCCCAGCCCGAAACTTCGCACCAGCTGGGTAAGGGGGCATATATAGATGTTAAATAACACTGGGGAGAGGATTTCCCCCTGAGGGACCCCACATGTTAAGGGGTACGTGGTTGACACCTTCTCCTCAAGCACCACCCTCTCGCCCCAACCCAGGAGAAATGAAGTAAACCACTTCAAGGCTACCTCATGAACCCCCACACTGGCGAGGCAGTGGGTCAACAGATCGTGAACGACCATGTTAAATGCTGCTATGGGATCTGGTAACAACAGAAGGACCAACCTGCTTTGGTCCAGCTGTCTGTGGAGCACTGTCTCCATCTTGTGGTCGGGGCAAAAACTGAACTGGAATGGGTCCAGTGCCGATACATCATCCAGAAAACCCTGGAGCTGCTCAGCTAGCGCTCTCTCAATTATCTCAGCACAAGTGGCAGGGTGCTGTTAAGACAGGGCAGGGTGGCTTCCCCAGGGGCCTGGAGACCTGCCTAATTTCTCCTGGCTTTGGCTGTCATTGCTGTTGTACTGCTTTGTTAGTGTAAGCCTTCACATGGCTGGGGTGCAGGATGCAGCATGGTGCATCTCAGCCCTGCAGTGATTCCTCCCTGCCACTAGGAGCACTGTAGTCCAGTCCATGCTCCCTCAGAAGGTGAGACTCAGAACAGCAGCTAGGTCCAGTAGACTGGTTCAGGCAGTTCCTGGCCACACAGTCCCTCTCTCCCCAACCCAGGAGAGATGAAGTAAACCACTTCAAGGCTACCTCATGAACCCCCACACTGGCGAGGCAGTGGGTCAACAGATCGTGATCGACCATGTTGAATGCTGCTGTGGGATCTGGTAACAACAGAAGGACCAACCCGCTTCGGTCCAGCTGTCTGTGAAGGTCATCCACAAAAGCGACCAGCACTGTCTCCATCTTGTGGTCGGGGCAAAAACTGAACTGGAATGGGTCCAGTGCCGATACATCATCCAGAAAACCCTGGAGCTGCTCAGCTAGCGCTCTCTCAATTATCTCAGCACAAGTGGCAGGGTGCTGTTAAGACAGGGCAGGGTGGCTTCCCCAGGGGCCTGGAGACCTGCCTAATTTCTCCTGGCTTTGGCTGTCATTGCTGTTGTACTGCTTTGTTAGTGTAAGCCTTCGCATGGCTGGGGTGCATTCCCAGCCCTGCAGTGATTCCTCCCTGCCACTAGGAGCACTGTAGTCCAGTCCATGCTCCCTCAGAAGGTGAGACTCAGAACAGCAGCTAGGTCCAGTAGACTGGTTCAGGCAGTTCCTGGCCACACAGTCATGCAGTCCATTCAGGACCTAATGGTGGCCTACCAAGAGTCTGTGTTACAGGAGGGACACCACTGCCTACTGAATGGGTAAGGTCTATTGTCCCATTTTTGCATATGGTATGACAAGTACTGGTTGAAGTGTTGTTGCATTTGTATATTTCGTAAAGTGTAACTTGTTCTTTATGGAGGAAGGCGGAATGGAATAGGGTTGGTATTTAGATGGCCCCACTGGTAGACCTCCTGATGGCACCTGGTATTTTTGGCCACTGTGTTGGACTGGATGGGCCTTTGGCCTGATCCAACATTGGCATCCCTTATGTTCTTATGTTCTTATGAGATCACCAAGGAGTACTCTACAGAGGACGGGAACAGCAAACACCCTCTGCTTCTCCCTTGCCTTGAAACCCCCTTGCTGGGGCCACTGTAAGTTGGGTGCGACTTAATGGCACTGGTTAAGAGTGTTGGTCTAGTATTTGGGAGACCTGGGTTTGAAACCCCCCCTTGTGCCATGGGAACTTGCTGGGTCACGTTTGGCCAGTCATACTCGCTCAGCTTAACTACCTCACAGGATTGTTGTGAGGATAAAATGGAGGAGAGGAAGATGTTTGTAAGCACCTTTGCGTCCCCATTGTGAAGAAAGGCGGGGTACAAATGAAATTAATAAAATAAAATAAATAAATTCAGGGGATAGGCAGACTTCATGCTGGACAAAACTACTTTTTGGGGGGCCAGAGCTGTGGAATCTGCGTGCTGGAGCCAGTGGCATAAAAGGGTTCTCCCAAGAGATGCTGGTCACAATTGCTATATGCAGCACATAAGCCATACACTGGGGTACTCACCGGTACAACTACAAATTCACACTGGGGAATCCAACCCCCACCCCCCTAAAAACACTACAGCAAGTACTTGGTCCCATGCAGCCAATTTATGCTGGTGTTCTACAGGTGACAAACCCTGAAATGGAGAGAAGAGAAGAAGAAGAAGAAGAGATTAGATTTATACCCCACCCTTCACTACCCAAAGATGTCTCAGAGCGGCTTACAAACTCCTTTCCCTCCCCCTCCCCACATCAGGCACCCTGTGAGGTAGGTGGGGCTGAGAGAGATCTTGACAGAAACTGCTCTTTTTCAAGAACAGCTCTTATCAGAACTATGGCTTGCCCAAGGTCATCCAGCAGGTGCAAGTGGAGGAGTGGGGAATCAAACCCGGTTCTCCCAGAATAGAGTCCACGCACTTAACCACTACACCAAACTGGTGTAGATAAGTGGTTACCTGTTCTTTGCCATTTTTCAGCAACAGATCTTTGGGTCAATAGTCGTATTCATGACTTTATTGGAGAGGGGTGTCTGGAGTTTGTGCCACTAGCTGGTTGCCGTAGCAACAAGGGCCATGCCTGGCAAGGAAGGAACTTTGTGGAAACTGGGATGGGAAGAGAAGACTGGCTTCCATCCTGAGCAGGGGTCATTTCGTAGAAAAAGAGGTGCAGGAGCTCATTAGCATAACTTATTAGCATAACTTATTTGCATATACCACACCCCCTGACATCACTGGAGGGCAACACCCACCACTGAGGCTCCACTGGACTGTTTTGGATTGCTTGCTATGGTGGGGGGGGACGTGCAGATCTGCCCTCACAGAGGAGGGAGAGCTTGTACCTGAATAAAACTTGGTCTTAAAGGTGCCACTGCACCGTTTTGGGCCGGGGAGCTGGGGGGGGGCTCTGCGACTTACCTGGCTACTTCTTGCTCTGACTGAGGGCTGCTGGGAGCTGGGTGGGGCTTGTTACATGTGCCCACCCCCTGGGCTATTTACTGCAAGAGCTCTGCTCCTGTGCGCTCCTTCAGGAAATGACCCCTGATCCTGAGAAATGAATTTCAACCAATAGACCCTGGCTTAGATGTAGCTCTCAGGATGAGGCTAATTTTCTCTTTCTATCCTGACTCCAAAAAGCTCCTACTCTTGTGAGTAATGCCCTCTCTAAGCTGTGGAGTCTTGTGAGCAAAAATTCTACTTTGTGAGCTACTGGCATTGAAGCTGTGAGCGAGTGATTTGGCTGCTGCATAAATTAGTTTGCTCTGGAGCCATCCTTCCTGAGCCAAGACGAAAATGGGTGCGCCAGAGGCTACAAGACTGTCAGCTAGCTCGCACTAACTCGGCTTAGAAGGAACACTGCTTGTGAGGGCTGGACCTTGTTGCTGTGGCAACAGGCTTGTGCGTTATCATGACTCACTCTAGATCACAAACGACCCTCTGTCCACCCCTGCCATAAAATATAGTAAACATTTTAAAAAATCAATCTAAGAAGTTAGAGATGAGTAACGGACCTTTTTATATTCTACACTGAGCAAGAATGTGCATGAAGAGTGGATTTGGGTAGGACAGTAGAGGCTTTTGCTGATAAAAAAGAATAGATGAGTAATCTTGACCATTGGGTGAGTCAGAAAAATCATGAGCATACATTTATGAAACATATACTTATGAAAATAAAATCTGGATATTTTTGATATTTTTAACTTGCTTCCCAAAGCAGCTTACATCAGGGATGTCAAACATACGTCCCGAGGGCCACAACTGGCCTGTCCAGGGCTCCTATATGGCCCGTGAGCGACTGGTGAGAGGGAGGGAAGGCAGGAGGGTTCACACAATCAGCATTATGATCCTTTTAAAGTTGAAAGCATGATATAAATGTAAAGGACTATTTGTAAGATTATCTGTAAGACAAAAGACCAGGACGCATCTCACTTCTGGCAATCACTTGGAGAGACCCTATCACTCAGCTTCCATTGCCCCACACACCCCACACTGCAATAAGAACATAATATCAGGCCATAGCACATTGCAATAAAGCCCTTACAACTGTATACAGAAATACTGAGCTTCCCTACCATTTGCCACAACTAGCCCACCACACAACCAGGATCAAGACTCCTAAGTGGACCAACAGACAGGCATACACTCATTTGAGAAACTGAGTACTACATTACAAGACCGCTAGAACATTACAGATCAGTAGAGGTCGCACTGCACAGTGGTCAGAGTTGCAGATTGATGTGGGGAGACCCAGGTTTGTATTCTCACTCTGCTGGCTGAGTGACATACCCCACAGGGTTGTTGTGAGGATGAAATGGAGACTCATGGGCAGGGTCCCCAAGCTTCCCTGGCAGGAACACTATGTTAAGAAATCTCTCACAATTATGCAGCCATAGCAGGCAGGAGGGAAGGAGGCGAATACCTCCAGCGCCAGAGACTTGTAGAGGAAGAGTCAAACTTTGGGGACTCACCCGTGCACCAGAGGGCCAAGGCAGCAGGAGGCAAGAAGCCTGGGCGAGCTGGG
>NW_015171634.1:59253-66814 GCF_001447785.1 Gekko japonicus
CCCCCCCCCATGTCCCAACTGATGGCTGGTGAGAGCAGGGTGCGGGGTTTATGTGCCCACCCCCTGGGCTCCTGACTGGCGGAGCGGTGCTCCGGTGTGCTCCGGCAGGAACCGAGGCCTGCATATGATTAAATACATTTATGGGGGCTTCTGTGGATTTCCCAGTGAAACAATGTCTTTCACTCCTAGGAATCAATTGCTTTTGTTTATATTTTGAGTAAAAAGTAATATTGTTAACTGGGTTTGCCTGTGTCATTTATACAGTTTGTATCTCTGGTACCTGGCATGACATTTTACTGCCTGGCATGACAAAGTAACATTTATGTCAGATCTGGCCCTTGTAACAAATAAGCTTGAGACCTCTGGCTTACATCATTCTCCCCTTTCTCCATTTTATCTTCACAACAAGCCTGTGAAACAGACCACATTGAAAATGAGGTAGGTTAGGCTAAGAGGAAGCAACTGGTCCACGATTACCCTCCAAAATTCCACAACAGAGTAAGGATCTGACCCTAGGTCTCCCAGAGTCTGCTTGGACCCTCCAACCACTACACCATGCTGGTTCTCTAATGTGTTTGCTTTGAATATGCAGAAAAGGCAAAGTGGGGAGAGGGTTCAATAATGAAACTTGCTACAGGACCTGTAAATTTTAGCCATGCTGTATCAATTCCCCAAGTGTTTTGACTTCATTACAAACCCCCCCCCCTTTATCAATTCCTCAAGTGTTTTGACCTCATTACACCACACCCCCCCCCATCTCAGCAGCATCTCAGCAGCATCACTCAATGTTGTGAAGTAGGTGTGGTGAATTGCAGCACATTGCCATCAGGCACGAAGTAAGCTATCTTGTGGCAGAGAAGGAGCATGGTATAGCCCAGTCTCACCGGAACTCAGAAGCTAAGCAGGGTTGGTGCTTGGATGGGAGACCACCACAGAAGGCTCTGTGGAGGAAGGCAATGGCAAACCACCTCTGCTTCTCCCTTGCCTTGAAAGCCCCTTGTTGGGGTTGCCATAAGTTGTTTGTGACTTGATGGCACATACATACATATGTAAGCTGCCCTACATGTTGGGTTGGAGGAAGGGGGAACTCGGTATGGGTCCGCCATATTTTGCAACCATCCCCTGGGTTCTTATAATGCAGTTCCACCTGCAACACTAGCCCTGATCCAACACAAAGGTGTTCAAGCAAGCTTAAGCTACTGAAACAAGTGGCGTTAAGCGCACCTCCCTCCCTTGCTGAACTGTATCATCATTATCATCATCATCAGGTATTGACTTTGCAAAATGACACACAGTGTCATTAGTGTCCCACGAGCCAATGGACAGAAACGAAGGAAAGCAGCAGCTTCTGTTGGAAGGGACATAAATAATTCACGGGAACCCATTTACCAGGCGCATTTTAAGTCACAAATTGGCCGTGAAAAAGTGAGGGTGATTTTTCTCCAATGGTGTAATTATTCAGAATGAGTCACCTCCTTGTTCTTGCATTCCTTCCTGTCCGTTTCCTTGCAAGGATCCAATATGCTGGTGGTCTTGATGCCGCACGTCACGCTGCTTGGATGGTATTGATCTGTTTTGTACCTGATTAGGGGATCAACCACGGTAGAATACAACCTGGGAGAGGATGGTCATGATTTCTAATGTGAGATTCAATTTGTGTTTGTAGTCAAGAATGCTTGTTTTCAGCGTTCACTCCCCCAATCGCACTCTCAACTGGCTCGCCTTGTAAGTAAATTTTGTTTTGGGCTACACATGATGCTACACCTAGATAAGTGGCACCAGGTCCCATCCCACGCTTGATCATACCCCATCCCTGTTGGAAAAGGCAATGTCTGATGTACAAAGAACAAGAGAAGAAGACCCTGCAGGGGGCAGCAGGAAGACAATTAGTGAGGCCAGCACCTTCTTTCCTGTTGAGTGTCATTCCTTGCCTGTCTCTAGTCCCCTTTACCAGAGTGAGGAGGATACCTCACACTCTAGCTATCAGGAACAGTAATTCATAGACCTATTGCCCTGACCTGGATGACCCAGGCTAGCTCGATCTCGTCAACTCTTGGAAACTAAGCAAGGTCGGCCCTAGTTAGCCCTTGGATGGGAGACCACCAAGGACGGCTAGGGGTGCCACCCAGAGGCAGGCAATGGCAAACCGCCTCTGTTCATCTCTTGCCTCGAAACCCTACAAGGTCACCATAAATTGACTGTGACTTGATGCCCTCCCCCCAAAAGGATTGCATGCTATTACATATTCTGAAAATTTCCATGCCGGCTCCCTGGAGGTCTGCTTAAAGTGGACCACAAACTAAAACAATACAATGAAATCATTTTAAAAAGTGCAAAACATAAAATCGTCAATAATAAATAAACCCTAAAAACAAAGCAGGGCATTAAAAAGTCGATTCGGGGGGGATCGCGGGGGATTGCAGTTCCCCCGGGTGAGGTGCGGGGGGGCGGGGCACACGACGAAGCCCCATCCTCTGCTTCCAGCCACCCCGCTTCCGGCCCTCATTCAGCCAGGAGGAGGCAGGAGAAGAGGGAGGGTAAGTTGCTTCCTCCCCACCTCTCCCCACCCCTGCCTGCCTTGGGCCAGGGAGGGCCTTGGCGGGGCTTCCTCGCACTCCCGCCGGCCTTGCAGGTCCACTGCCGGGCCTTATGATGTCAGGGGGTGTGGCATATGCTAATGAGTTATGCTAATGAGTTCCCCTATCTCTTTTTCTACGAAACGACCCCTGTTAAAAACAACACAAAACAGCCTAAAAATGTAGTCCTCAGGTTGCAATAAGACCATAAAACAGCCTGCTCTATTGCAAGAGCACATCAGAACTCAAATAGATTCCTCTAGCCTTTCCTAATTATTCTCTTTACTCCCAATGGCACCAAACACAATTTGCTCTCACTATTTAAATTTGGCCCCCAACTGATTAGCTGACTCAAGTTTTAGCAGATCCATCTGCCAATTAATCCTGTAAAACCTTCTGGCCCTAATGCGCGCACACACACATACGACATATTGTTGGACTAAAAATCTGTTGCATGCAAAAAACTATAGATTATATTGTTCATTATCCTTTTAGCTGATTCCTTAGGGGAGAGGTATTTTTGCACAAAATTCATTAGGCTTGTCAGCCTTGTCAAAGCTGTGACACATCTGATGTGGTTTCAACTCAACACAGCCCTTTGCTTTTTTCTTTCATCAAAATATTGCATTAGCTGACTTTGGGGCAGCATTCAGATGTCACAATTACAAATGGTTAATTTCCTCCGTGGTGTATTGAACTAACCATGGTTAGCGCGGTGGACAATCAAAACGAACCAGGGCTGCCTTGGCAATCCTGGCTGATCTACTGCTAGAGAAAGTTGAGTGCAGCAGGAACAGCAAGACTTCTTTCCCACTCCTTGGGTCAGATTTCGCAGATATGTTGTGTGAACATTGGTGCCTTCTTCTGCTCTCCTCCGCTAGTAGAACAGTTAACTTCCTTTTAACTGGAAATGCAGAAAATTGAACCTGGAACCTTCTGCCTGCCAAGCAGATGCTCTACCCCTGACCCATGCTGGCTCTCCCTCCACCAGATCAAACTGAGGTGTAATCAAACTGCAGTTGATAAAACATGGTTTTGATTTAGCATCATGTCTGAATGCAACTATCATTGCTAAGGTTGCCATTCCCCTGATGGGGCTGGGGGATCCCCCAATTTTGCCCCCCCCAATCTGCTGTGGCCCAGCTGGCTGGCAGGGGAAGCCCCACTGCGAGAAACCCCCACGCGGTGGCGCCATGACGACATTACCTGGCAGTGACGTCATCGTGTTTCCGACGTTGGGGGAAATGCTATAGGTTTTTGCCAAAACTCTATGGTTTCGAGGCCCCAAAAACCATAGTTCTGCCCAAAACCTAAAACATCACCCCCAATGTTAGAAACACGATGATGGCACTTTTGGGTGATGTCATTGCACTTTGCACATGCGCCAGTAGCCTAGGAAGGATTAGGAGGACCCCCGCTGGCAACCAAGTAGGACCTAGCAACCATAATTATTGCGGTTATGGTTTAAGGGTTAAGGCTCAGTTATGGGTTATCGGTTAAGGCTCAGTGGTAGAAGCCTCTGCTCTGCATGCAGAAGGTTGCAGGTTCAATCCCTTGCATCTCCACCTAAAATGTTCAGATGGTAGGTGATGTGGAAGACCTCTGCCGGAGATCCTGGAGAGCTGCTGCCAGCCGGAGTAGACAATACTGACCTTGATGGACCAAGGGTCTGATTCAGTATAAGGCAGCTCCCTGTGTTTATTTCTCCAGCATCTTGATCAATATAGAAAATACTTGTCCTTGCGTCAACCGTCTGAGATGGCTTAATCTAAGGACTACGGTAATCTATACCTGCAGATAAATTTATTTATATATTTATTTGAGATATTTCTATGCTGCAGCTTCAGAGTCCTGCTCTAGGTGGATATGCCATGACACAGATTACATGGCCAGGACTGTATTGGTTCAGAATGCCGGTGGGGGTATCACATGTGCCTCCCAAATCAAAACCCCTCTGGCCACAGAAAACAGCTATATCCTGGAAAGGGTTCTTGGGGTAGCTTTTGTTTAGGATATGTTTGTTTCCTATGTGTGCAGGAATTCTACTTTCAACTTGGGCAGGACCAGTGTGGAATACTGGTTAGGGTGTCAGACTAATTCTGGGAGACCCAGGTTCAAATCCCTCTCTGCCATGGAAGCTTGTTGGGTGACCTTGGGTTGATCACACACTCGCAGGTCTACCCCACGCACGGTTGTGGTGAGGATAAACTGGAGGAGAGTTGCTTTGGGTCCCCATTGGGGAGAAAGGCAAGGTGTAAATGGAGTAAAGAAAGTATATATCTCTGGGTCTACAAGTATGGACAGCTTCAAGAGGGAATTAGATAAGCATATGGAGCAGATATCCATCAGTGGCTATTATAGATAGGAACTCTTGATCTGGGGCAAGTGATGCTCTGTATTCTTGGGGGGGGGCAATAGTGGGAGGGCTTCTAGTGTCCTGGCCCCACTGCTGGACCTCCTGATGGTATTTTTGGCCACTGTGTGACAGAGTGTTGGACTAGATGGACCATTGGCCTGATCCAACATTGGCTTCTCTTATGTTCTTATGGGTCTGGTACAAATTTGTATCATAATTCCCTTGTCCTTCATCCCATCTCATATATATATAATCTGATGAGTCATGGAAGGGGAAAAAAACCCTGTTTTGTTTCTGAAAAGGTTACTCAAAGGGGGGGGAACCCTGTTTTGTTTCTGAAAAGGTTACTCATCCCCTCCCACGTGGGGGAACATTCAGACAGAGAAATCAATCTTGGTCATCCAGAGGCTAAAATAATACAGTTGCAGGAACTCTGCATCACATGATTTATCTCCACGTGGGCTGTAGCCCTTGATAATGATCCGAAAAATTAGCCATTTTCTTACTATCGCTCTGCAGAATGCTGTGCAGGCGCCGAGTATTGTTTCTGCTCTCTCAAATAGTGTTTTACTCCCAATCTATTTAACGGCCTTCAGTTAAAATGCCAATTAAAACCTAATTTGTTTGAAACGACCATCCCATCTTTAATTACATTGCAGCACATACAGAAAAAAGCACATTAAATTGGAAGCAGAGTGCTGAAAGATTATTTAACTTCCAATGTATGTTGGAATTAAAAGGCAAAGATTTTACCCTGTAAAAGTCTTAAAGTGAGCGCAGACTCAAGTCAGTGAGAGGCAACATTTCGGTTCTGTTTGGGTCAGGTCTTTAATGTAGGGCTAACGTTGCCAATCTCCAGGTGGGTTCTGGAGGTCTGATATGCAAAATTATACAGACGTGTGCTAGATGCCCACAGAACAATACAATAACAAAAGAGACTAGATTAGAGCCATAACATCATTTAGCGTCTAGTAATAAAAAAATAACCACTTATTCCTTCATAGAAAAAAATACAAAGGTCGATAAGATTTTACATAGCAGTCTGCTCCAGACTCTCTTCAGTCTATCTCCCTCTAACAGTCTTGTATTCTCAAAAGCAGTCTGCTTCAAATTCAATCAATCTGTATCTCTCTCTCTTTCTCCCAGAATTATAGTTGATCTCCAGACAAAGGAGATCAGTTCCCTTCAAGAAAATGGTTGGGTGGACTCTACGGCATTACACCCCACACAGGTCCTTCCCCTCCCCCAATCCTGTCCTCCTCAGAGTCCACCCCCAGATAGCCAGGAATTTCTCAACCTGGAGTTGACAACCCTACGTAGAGCATGTGGGACATTTTGGCCTTAAGGGAGACTGGATTGGAAGAAACCACTACTCTATAACTGCTGATGATCACTTGCTGTTTGTTTGTTTGTTTATTTATTTATTTACTTCATTTTTTAGAAATTCCACGTTTCTCACTGAGATGCCAGCTGGATTACAACAGATGAGTTATGAAGGAAAAAAAACCCTATTCCTGAAATGTCATAAATAAATTATATCTCTACTATCTCAGGGAGAGAGGGGTCTTTCACATCATGTGCAATCTGAGGCTAGCCTGATTTTGTCAGATCTTGGAAGCTAAGCAGGGTTAGTCCTGGTTAGTACTTGGATGGGAGACCACCACAGAAGACCTGGGTTGCTAAGCAGAGGTGGGCAATGGCAAACCAACCCTGAACATCTCTTGTCTTGAAAACCTAAGTCAGCTGAAACGTCATGGCAGAAAACTCCAACATCTGATCCCTTTTACAGTGAATGTTTCACCCCACTGCACTGCGACCCACTGTACTTTCACAGAGGCCTTTCAACTACACCTTTAAGAGCAGCCCACAAACGTGGAATGAAGCCCTGATTACTTTAATCCACAAAGCAAACACAGACGGGAAAGAAGTAAAGAATTATAGACCTATATCATTGCTTAACGTGGACTATAAAATCTATGCGACCATACTAGCGTCAAGGCTAAAAAAGGTTCTAGTTGAAACAATACATCAAGATCAGACAGGATTCCTCCCAAATAGGCAAATGAAAAGTAATATAAGGATGATTATGAATATATTGGAATATTACGAACTACACCCAAGTGAACAGTTAGCGTTAATATTTCTGGACGCAGACAAGGCTTTCGACAGGGTAACTTAGGACTTCATGTTACAGAAATTAGCAATCTGAGACTGTGGAGAAAACTTCTACGCAATGATAAGAGCAATATATTCAAAACAATCTGCTAAAGTAATATGCTAAAGTAATAGTAAATGGTGACATGACGCGAAGTATTCCAATTGAAAAAGGTACAAGACAAGGATGTCCTCTGTCGCCTTTTTAATTTATCTTTACGTTAGAAACATTAACAGATCTGGTAAGAGAGAACGATAGAATAAAAGGACTAAAAATACAAAAGGAAGTGTATAAGCTGCAGGCCTTTGCGGACGATTTGGTGTTTGTGGTCGAAGAACCTGTCGAATCGATACCAGTGTTGATGGAAGTAATTGAGAAATATGGAGAAGTAGCAGGTTTGAAAATAAACTACAATAAGACAAATATGCTAATAAAAAATTGCACAATGCGTCAAGTTGAGCAGATAGAAAGAGT
>NW_015171634.1:66959-75635 GCF_001447785.1 Gekko japonicus
CAGATCTCAAAATGTAAGTGTTTCCCGAGATTCTTGTTCCTAGCGCAAAACATTCCAGTTTTGAGGAGTATGAAAATATTTAATGAACTTGATAAAATATGCAGAAAATTTGTATGGGCTAATAAACTGCCACGGATTAAATGGAAAGTTCTACAAGACCGAAAAGAAAAAGGTGGATTAAGTCTCCCCAACTGGAAGCTTTACTACTCTGCAGCTGCAATGTCATGGATAAAAGAATGGGCTATGTTAGATAATAAGAGACTGTTGACATTAGAAGGTTTTGACTTGGACATGGGGTGGCACGCGTATATAGGAAATTCAATCAGCATACCATCAGAGGAGCAATAAATAAAATCTGGCAGGAAATTAGAGATACATACTACCTTAAAACGCCAAGATGGCTCTCCCCCTTAGAAGCTTTTATAAAACCCTCCCTAATGAGAAACACAGAACTTTTAACTTACGAAACGTTACTAGATAAAACGAATAAACTAAAGTCACAAGAAATACTTGAGAAATACTTGAGAAACAAGGTATAAAGTTATCATGGTGGGAAAGTATGCAGTTGAAAAAATGTTTTGTGAAAGATGAAAAGAAAGGCTTCTATTGTGAAAAAAATGATTTAGATAAACTATGGTTATCATCGAATGACAAACTAATTCAAAAGCTATATAACCTATTCCTAACCAACTTTGAACTAGATGAAGAGGTCAAAAGTACAATGATTGTTTGGATGCAAGATTTAGTCTATATTATAGAAGATTGGTCTAAAATATGGATAACTGCAAAACAGTTAAGAGCAATTTCGTATAAAGAAAATGTGTTTAAAATGTTTCACCGGTGGCACTGGTCCCCGAATAAAATCGCCAAATGTTACTCGAACACATCCAAAAATTGTTGGAAATGTAAACATAACGTGGGCACTTTCTATCATATGTGGTGGAGGTGCCCCAAGACTCAATAATACTGGCAGAAGGTATATAAGATGTTGGTAGACATGTTTGAGGTAGAATTGCCTTTTAAACCTGAAATGTTTTTGTTAAATTTAATGCCAGATAAGTTGAAAAAGGAAGAAAAATATGTAATTGGACTCATTATGACAGCAGCACGTATCTTGTTTGCCAAAAATTGGAAATTAGAAAGGATACCGTCAAGAAGAGATTTGATCACCAAAATACAAGAAGTATGGGTTGCTAAGCAGAGGTGGGCAAT
Organism: Gekko japonicus; assembly: GCF_001447785.1. Taxonomy (NCBI): domain Eukaryota; kingdom Metazoa; phylum Chordata; class Lepidosauria; order Squamata; family Gekkonidae; genus Gekko; species Gekko japonicus. The sequence goes on from NW_015171634.1 coordinate 68,172, forward strand.
GGCAAACCAACCCTGAACATCTCTTGTCTTGAAAACCTAAGTCAGCTGAAACGTCATGGCAGAAAACTCCAACATCTGATCCCTTTTACAGTGAATGTTTCACCCCACTGCACTGCGACCCACTGTACTTTCACAGAGGCCTTTCAACTACACCTTTAAGAGCAGCCCATCCATGCCACACCTTAGGTCCTATCCTGCTGCTTTCCCTTTCCATGGTTTTTCAAATGCCTTGCAGATACCACCAAGTACGCCAAGACAACCCCCTCCATTGACCCTGGAAGGGTTCCTGGAAGGGAAGGTATAGAGAGCTCAGTGTCATCAGTGGCAGTCTTACAATTCTGGAGTAGGGTTGCCATCTGTGAGTTGGGAACAACCTGGAGATTTTTTGGGGGGTGTGAAGCCTGGGGAAGGAAGGGTTTGGGAGGGAAGGGACCTCAGCAGGGTATAATGCTATACAGTCCACCCTCCAAAGCAGCCATTTTCTCCAGGAGAATTGATCTTGGTTGACTGGCGATCCACTGTAATAGCAGAAGATCTCAAGGTGCCACCTGGAGGTTGGCAACCCTGTTCTGGTGCCCTGTGCAAAAGTCAAGGATGGAGCCCCCCCACACCTGCTATATTCCCATCCAACCCAAGATTAAATGAATAAGAATAAAGCACACAGTTCTCATAATACCTGTCTGTGCAACACACTGCACATCCATTCTAAAATGTACCACAGGTTGCATTTGGGCTTTATTTCCCACCATGATTTTCTGTCAACCCCCACTGGCCACTGGGCCTCCTTCAGCACGGGGTCCTGGGCAATTGCTCAGGCTGTCTCAAAGGTAAGACCATTGCAGATCAGGACACTGCAGTCCAAGAACTGGCTCATGAGTCCAAATCAGCATCTGAAACTGAGCTGTGATGACTTACTGTTCCTTGGACTCCGTTGCCCGCCTGGACTTGAAAGGGCACAATTCTGCAATGAGAACAGGAGCTGCAGTGAGCAAAACTCTCCAATGAGGGTCTAGGTTCCAAACCAAGAAACCCTTGGGTCCCGCCCTTGCCTGCCAATTTCCTTCCTTCTTATCATATGCAGCCCCTTCAGTCTTTTTATTATTATTATTATTATGGCTCTCCCTTTCTTTATTTCAATGTCCCTACCAATCATTGTTTTTCAGGCTCCTTTGAGGCCGCTGTCTACTTTCGTCCCTATCTCTTAACTGTCTTTTTGACTTGCCAACTTTCAGGTGGTGGCTGGAGCTCTCCCAGAATTACAACGGGTCTTCAGATGGCAGAGATCAGTTCCCCTGGAGAAAATGACTGCTTTGGAAGGTGGGCAGTGTGACCTTCTGCCCTGCTGAAGTACCTCCCCTTCCCAAACCCCTCCCACCCTAGGTTCTACCCCCCCCAAATCTCCAGGTATTTCCCAACCCAGATCTGGCAACCCTGCTTACCTCTCTAGAACCCCCGTTTCTATCAAATAACTCACTCAGTATCCTAAGTGCTTTGAAATTCCTTAGGGCTTCCTTACTCCACTGTATCTTGCCGACCCTTCCTTCCGATACCTTGTTCTCAATCAGGGCTGGCCCCAGCTTATTTTGCCCCCTAGGCGAGGATCCCTTCTGGCGTCAACCCCCCCCCCCACCATGCACCCACCAATTTTAAAAAATAAATGCATTTTAGGAAGAATGAAAAACACAAATAATCAAGAAACTCCCAGAGTACGGGGCCGGGTGCAGTTTGGCGCCCCTAAGGGCCGGCCCACTCTAGGCGATCGCCTAGTTTGCCTAGTAAGTGAGCCGGCCCTGTTCTCAATCCACTGCCTACTCTGCACCCTTCCTCCAGTTTGGTGTAGTGGTTAAGTGCGCAGACTCTAATCTGGGAGAACCGGGTTTGATTCTTAAGAGAGTTTTTCTGCCTGCTAGCTTTCTTGACTATAGAAGTCATGACTCCCACCTGCTGGCCTGCTATCAGAATTGTTGTTTAAGCTGGCAGAAGTGATTAACTTGCAGCAGCTGAGAACTGTCATCTAAACTGGGCCACCCTGGATCAGTCACCATACCAAGTAAATTTGGACTTGTGGGTTACCATATCAGAAAGGTTGTGAACTTCCAGTGTAGCATATCTAGCTTAGTGCTAGCCAGCCATGATTCTTCCTGAGAACAACCAGGCACATTTTCCTTAAATCAGCATGGAATTCCATTCACCACCCACATTGAATGGCATGAGGGCTCCATGCACATTTTTCATCTGGAAAGCTGGATTCAGGTAGGGGTGAAATGTTAACTTGTCTCTTTTAGTGGGCTCGAAGCAGAAAATGGGAGGTATCACTTCAGCCACCTTTTCACCAGTACTTTATACCAACCCACACTGTCTGACTTCTACCTTTGGTTAAACTTTCTCTTCACCCCCTGAGGTCTGTATTTGCATCTGAGCTCTGAGCATTGTTTAGGCACTTTGCAAAGGCATTTATTTATGACCTTTTGTCTTTCCCAGCTGGCTCAAGGCAGATTGCAAATCACTGTAAAACAGAATAGTAGCGCATCATAAAAAAACAAGAACCTGACTTCTGTCTACAGCCAACTATAACAACAACAACAACAACAAAATTACAACAGCAAAGGGCAAGATTGGCCATTTGCAGTGCAGAGAATATTTAGCACCTGATTTGACTGACAGCTGTGCTTAACCAAATGCCTGCTGAAGAAAAATAGCTTTCCATCCCCCCCCCCCCCCCCCCCGCTGCATTTATCTGCTGGGAATCCATTTTGTAAAATGATAATTCTTCTGCCAAATGGATCGGTAAGGAGCAGTGAGTCTGCTCCCGCCTTCCAGGGTTCTAACCAATGAGTGGAAGCCACTGTTAGGATTGATATGTATGCAGAAATACTGCACGTTTCCAATGATGAAGGGATGTAAAATTTCAACATTATGAGGTAGTGATTTCTGAAGTAATTCAAAATCGTCTTTGTTGGGCAGGCGTGCTCTGGTACATCTCATTTCTGTTTATGACACTTGCAGATTAGGAAATAGGCTTGTAGTCTGTTTCAGCACTTATTGTGAGTATCGCCTTTTTTATAATGCATTGTCTTCTACCTTTATAATCCACTTTCTGCATTATAGCATGCCATGCCTTAGACAGGTTTTTTGTTTGCATTGTTTCCTGTGACCCTAGTCCTGTTGCATTATTTACGGGATGTCTTATGCTGTTTGATGGAATTAGATACAACAAATATATCTATTTTTTTGGTAATGTGTCTGGAATCTTAGCGAAAGACAGGCTATAAATGAAGCAAGCATATAAATAAATAAATTCGTTTTATTGGGCAATTTTGCTTTCCAGCTGGAACAAAGAGATTGCCTTTGGTTCTTTCTAGACAAAAGATATCATGATTACTTGAAAGCATGAGATAGATCCCTCTGACATGATAACTACGAAATTCCAACCTTTAGTTTCATATCCTGTAACTGGTAACGTAAGAGTAAAATAATCATAATCATAATATCCCTACATTCAGCTACAATTCATTTTTATTATCTGCAGGCCAAACATTTCTACAATGGATGTTAGGAGTACAATATTTATTTACTTAAGCATGCATTTACTTTAAATATTTATAAGTTGCTTTCCATACCCTTCCCCTTCAAAGGAATTTTTTTTAAATCCAAGATCCTTGAATACAAACAAGAATTTAATATGCAAATTAAAAAAGCATAAATCAAATTTAAAAACAGATAAACACAGCGAGAAATGAAATAGCGGCCAATAAATCAGATAAAACAAACACACAAAAGCATTGCTGAATAACAAAATCTAGACCTGGAAGATTACAGACAGCAGATTCAATGAAATCTAAGGTCTCATGGTCTGCAGCCCACTTCATCAGATATATGAAGTGAATAATCAGTCAGCAGAAATATGTACACACAAAGAGTGCGGAAAACATTGTGGCCAGTGAGTTAAGTGACCCTGAAAGGCAAGAGGTAAAGATATCTATGCCAGATCAGAGAAGCAAAGTGGCCATTCACAACAATTGTAACTGCCGATAACACTGCCTATCTAGTTACACTAAGCAAGTCCAGATGTACAGCAGGTGAGTAAGACTTTTGTTTTTTTGCCCTGTAGGATTTTTAAGGAAAAGGACATTCAGAGGTGGTTTGCCATTGCCTGCCTCTGCATTGTTGGAAATGTATGTGTTTGCAAGGTCTCACAATCCAGTCATTATAGGGTTAACTTGTTTACCTTGTATGCTATTGTTTAGACTGACCTGGAAGGGAAACCTGGCTCAGACCCAATGGGGAAATAGCCCGGGGAAAAATGACTTGTATTGTAATACAGATTGGTTACTAGTTTCAGGTGACTTCCTTTCTAGGGGTCAAGAAGAAGCTGATACTCCATTGTTTAGGAGGTCTGTTCTAGCCACGCTTGTATAGAAGTAAGATGTAAGAATGTAGCTCTAAGATGTTTGCTGTTTTCACAGGTCTCCTGTATACCCTTTACCCTTAGAAATAAAGCTTCTTTAAACACAAAGAAATCTCTCCTCTCCAATGAAGCAAGATCCGTCGATACTCTGAGTAATTTAAGCATTTTTTACTATTTTCCCAACATGCATAGCAACCCTGGACTTCCTTGGTGGTGTCCCATCCGAATACTAACCAGGCCCACTTGAAGTTAGCTTCCAAGATCGGACAAGACCAAGCTATCTTCGGCCATCCAGTTCAGGGCTGGTTCTCCTTAACCTGTGGTCAATGGAATGGCCCCACTGGTGGACCTCCTGATAGCACTGGTATTTCTGGCCACTGTGTGACACAGAGGGTGCGTTCAGACGGGGCATTTGCAACGGTATAGGTGCCAGTTGGAATCGGTGTACTCACCGGCGTTCACACGGCGAACATCTGCTGTCCGTCCCTAACCGTTGCAAAGAGCTTTAAACCATTGTATTCTGCCGCTAGGTCCCCAAGTGGTGGTATCCTGAGTACAACGGTTGTAATCGCTTGTCTGATCGCTCTCCAACGTTGCAGAGCCACTTCCGTTCGGAAGCCCGAGGCTTCCGATTTTCACCCGCCATTTTTTTTTAGGTCAGCAATATGTGCTTGGGTGAAGCTTCGCCCCGGCATTTGTTTTTTTAAAAAAGAAAAGGTCCTTAGTTTAAGGTTTTGGAGGACTCCGGGACCTCAGGGAGGCCAGTTTGGTCTTTAAACTTTAAAGGTAAGTCCTTACCTTTAAACTTTAAATGTAAGACGGGGTGTTTTGCGCATGCCTGAAGATCACCATTTTGTGGATGGCTGCCTATGCGCATGCGCAAACTGTGTTAAAAAACAAACAAACCACCGATGCCCGCTGTGTGTGGACGGGCATACAGTGATGGGCTCCGCAGACAGAAGGTAAGTGTGATCGCGTTTCAGCTGGCATAAACTGCACCGGTTCCAACCGGTACAGTTTATGCCAGCTGAAACATCCCATCTGAACGCCCCCAGAGTGTTGGACTGGATGGGCCTTTGGCCTGATCCAACATTGGCATCTCTTATGTTCTTAACCTACTCACAAATTCTTATCCAACAGTTTCTGAGCATGTGCTTTGTAGCTTTCTCTGACAGTGGTAGAGTCTGCCAATGATCTGTAGGCAGAATTTGTACATTTTGCAACACCCCCCTTAAAAAAATATTTCTGTGGATACCCTGCTGGGAATAAATCATCTTCATCTTACCAGGACTTGCTTCTGAGCACATATGCATTGGAAGCAGGGTGTAAAACAGGAGACGGACGATGGAGCCTGAGAACTTACAGCACCTTAATTCCTTCTGACAGAGAAGCAGGCTTGCTGCACCGTCGAAAATAAGCGGTGATCATCCTGCTTCCAGTTTAAGCAGGATCACTGTACACTCATCTGTAAATGAGAAATTTGTCAAGAGAAAAATAAATAAATTAACCCTGACAGCTCAGCTGCCCCCAAACCCATTTAGGATTCAAAAGTATGCAAATCATTATTCATGCTTCTGGGCTGCCACCAGATAAACGCGGCTTTGCTGACATTCATTATTGCGGTGTGATCACTGGCATTTCTGTCCTTAGACAGCCGCCCAGGCCCATGCTGATGAGATGCTGTAGCCGAGTGGACCTACAAACTCCAAGCAGTGCAAAGAAGGAAGGATGAGCTTCAGCTGAGCCCCCCCAGCCCCCCGTTTCCTTCCCATTGTTCAAAGATTTGGGGATCTGCTGGGCTGGTGTCAGCAGTTGGCATGGCGGGGCAGTTGCTGGGCTGCCCCTTATTGTGGTTCTATTCTCTCCTCTCCAAATTATGGCCATGTCCCCTTTCGGTTGCATCTCCTTGAGCATGGCCACTCCCTCAGTGGATGCTCTGTTCTCCCTTCCTTAATTGTAGCTCTTCTTTCCAAATTGGGGCCACCTCCCAATTGTGGCTGTATTCTCCCTTCCTTAATAATGGCTACTTTCACCTCTGATTGTGGCTTCCTTCTCCCTGACCTACCATAGCTTTTCTGGATGAACCTCTTTGTATCCCATCAATGCTGGTGGAGTCTTGAAGGAGCAAGACTGAGTTGTGGCGATGTTCCAAGGGCCTTGGGGCTGATGGGAGTGGGTGCCATTCTTTTGTACCCTGCTTCTTCTTCCAGGCACTTTCTGTTGGAATATGCAAGGTCTATTGTACATAGATAAAGAAGATGACAAGATCATTCTGCAGGGGCAGCAGAGGGGACAACTAGTTAGCATAGTGAGATTAGGGACTTCCGGCTGTTTTCAAACAGTCTCCTTCCGGTCTCCTGATTGGCTCAGTTAGGTTTTTCCCATTCCTGCTGGGAACAGTTACTTTCTCTTTCCTCTTTCTTACAAAGTTTGTTGTTTTCTTAATAAACCTACTTTATTCTTTAAACAGCTTATGCTCTGCCTTACTGCAAATCTACACTCTGCAAACACTTTCCCCATTTTTGTTGTTCAGTCGCACAGTCGAGTCCGACTCTTCGCGACCCCATGAACCAGATCATGCCAGGCCTTCCTGTCTTCCGCCGTCCTCTGAAGTTGGCTCAATTTCATGTTTGTTGCATCGATGACACTGTCCAACCATCTCATCCTTTGCCGTCCCCGTCTTCTTTGACCTTCAATCTTTCCCAGCATCAGGTTCTTCTCCAGTGAGTGCTCCCTTCTCATTTGGTGGCCAAAGTATTTGAGCTTCAGTTTCATTATCTGGCCTTCCAGGGAACAGTCAGGGTTGATTTCTTTTAGGATTGACTGATGTGATCTTCTTGCAGTCCAAGGGACTCTCAAGAGTCTTCTCCAGCACCATAGTTCAAAAGAATCAATTTTTCGGCGCTCAGCCTTAAGAACATAAGAACATAAGAGATGCCAATATTGGATCAGGCCAAAGGCCCATCCAGTCCAACACTCTGTGTCACACAGTGGCCAGAAATACCAGTGCCATCAGGAGGTCCACCAGTGGGGCCAGGACATCCACCAGTGGGGAT
>NW_015171634.1:76666-89203 GCF_001447785.1 Gekko japonicus
GAACAACTTCGTATCATCCGCAAATTTAGCCACTTCACTGCTTACTCCCAACTCCAAATCATTAATGAACAAGTTAAAAAGCAGTGGACCAAGTACTGATCCCTGCGGTACCCCACTGCTTACCACCCTCCACTGAGAAAATTGCCCATTTATACTCACTCTCTGTTTTCTATTAATTAGCCAGTTTTTGATCTATAAAAGGACTGTCCTTTTATCCCATGATTTTTGAGCTTACTTAGGAGCCTTTGATGAGGAACTTTATCAAAAGCTTTCTGGAAGTCAAAGTAAACAATATCTATTGGATCCCCCTTGTCCACATGTTTGTTCACCCCCTCAAAGAGTGTTATCGTCTGCATATCTGAGGTTGTTGATCTTTTCCCCAGCAATCTTAATTCCGGCTTGTGATTCATTCAGGCCAGCATTTCGCATGATGTACTCTGCATATAAATTAAATAAGCAAGGTGACAATATACATCCTTGTCGTACTCCTTTTCCTATGCTAAACCAATCAGTTGTTCCATATCCGGTTATAACTGTCGCTTCTTGACCCTTATACAGGTTTCTCAAGAGACATGTAAGACCTGCCATAGTTTTTGTGATCCACAACCGTCAAAGGCTTTAGCATAGTCAATGAAGCAGAAGTAGATTTTTTTTCTGGTACTCTCTTGCTTTCTCCATAGGAAACATGAAATCAACCCAACCTCTCCTTCCTGGTCCTTCCGTGAGCCTTGGCAGGTGGCCAACCATGTTGACTACTGATGGTGGCTCTCCAAGAAAGAACAAACCTCCAAAGGAAGTTTAGAAAACCAATAGAGGGCCAAAAGTTAAAAACGTAATAAGTGTACAAAATAGACATATAAAAACCTGGCTCTCCAAGAAAGATCATTGGAAAAATGACTCCACTAGAATAGACAGTCCTGGACTAGATGAATCAACAGGTTGATTTCCTTTGTTTTGTTCAAGTCGTGTCCCATAGGGGCAAAGCAGATGTGACGGCAGCCACAGGGCCAACCCATGGCCACCAGCATCATTTTAGAGGAGTATTTAGCCATTTTAAAATTGCCCGGAGGGCCCGATACTGATCAGGACTGTGGCATGGTGGCAACAGCCCATCTCGTTTCCCCCTTCCACTCCAACTCCATATGGCTGTTTTGGTGCTTTAAAAGACAACAGGGGAACAAGATTCCCTTTTGCCACCTTACTGTGGTGGCAGTTTTAAAATGGCTAAATTCTCCTCTAAAGTGGTGCCAGTGGCGACAGATTGGTTCCATGGCCACTGTCACATCTAGTTTGGCCCTAAATCCTGCAGATTCGGTGGGGATCAGGATGTTCCCATCTCTTCTGTCACGCTTGCTAACTCAATGCAAATATGCTCACAATGGGCAAAAGGCCTCTGGATAACACATAAAGCTTTAGAGAGAGAATTAATTTGCCTTCTTTGGGGCGCTTTTGATTGTCGGTGTAATTCTTGTAAACATTCCACCAAGAAATCTCATTGAAGCGCTTGAGAAGATAGAACATTTGTGCTCTTGAGAATAAACAAATTTTATTAGATGGAAATGTAATATAAATAAATAGAATTACTTCGTTTTTCACATGAACAAGAGCAAGGCTTCAAGATTAAAAAGTGTGTGCATGTGCGTGTGTGTGTATGTGTGTGTGTTTGTAGAAACCCTTTTTCGTCTCTGCACCTGTCACTCGATATATCATACAATCAAATTTCCTCTTAAATCTCATCAAATGAACTCCCAAAGTCATTGCAGAGATAATAAAATGGGTTATGACACTCGTCTTGGTATACATCAAAATGTCTTTCATATATCTTTAAGAGGTTATTAATCTCTGAATTAGCTTAGAATACATTAACCTTCAAGGTAAATTAGTTCAATCAGGAAAATGACTCTAAAGAATAGGTCTCTCTCTCTTGAACACACACACACACACGTATTCAAACACAGTTTATGAATCTCAATAGGCTTCATTAGGGGCTCCACTTAGGAACAGGGGAAACTTTCATGCCTCCCCCTGGTCCTTTGGTTCAGACCAAACGCAGTCAAGCCCTGTGAAGAACCTGTTTTTCTGAACCTGGTTATAAACAAATGCTCCTATGAACTAGAGATATGTGTCACAATGCAGAGCCACAATGAGTGAGTCTAGTGGTATACCAGTTCATCCCACCTGTGATTTTTTTCAGCCCCTGTTTTTAAATTTGTGACATGTACATGTAAAATAATTACAACTCATTTTAGAATATGAACATTAACTGTTTTTTTAAAGAAAATAAACAGTGTGCACATGGTATCCCACACCCAGCCCAGTGGTGATGTTCCATATTCCACATCCCTGATTTGTTCAGCTCTGTTGAGTGAATATTCCATAAGCAGTTCTCTGTTGCGGCAGCTCCCACCATGTAGAATGGCCTGCCTGATGAGGACAGGGAAGTACCCACATTTCTACCATTCTGCTGAATATGTAACATTGTACTGTTCAGAAAGACATTCTTATAAAGTGAATGAGATCATAGTCAACATCTGTGGAATTTAAGGCAGTCTCCCAGTTTTAGTATATGTGCTGCCAAAGTGAGCATCCTGACAGTTGCAAAACCAAATGCATATATGTGGTTCTAAGTGTTTGAGACAGATATTTAAACCCAGGCTGATTATCATTATATCTAATTCTCAATGTAGACTCATCTCTGGATACTTAATTCCAGAGACTGGGGCCATGGACAGACAATTCTACAAATTTAGAAAAAAATCCCAGATTAACCACTCCCCCCAATTGACAGAAGCAGCACCTGTACCTTTAAGAAACAAATGTCCTCAGTCGCTGTTGCTATGCAACCACAACAGTATTGCCAGACTTCACACCTAGGTGTCTGTCAGTAAAAGTGAGGGGGGCCCTTTCCAGGGTTATTTTGGCCTTTGAGGGAAGTACCCATTGGGGCTAGGCCAGACAGCAACCTACCATGGGACTTGCATGAATTACCTAGGCCTGGCTGCTTGCTACTGTTCAACAGTCAGCCATCCCTCAAAAGCCAGTGTGGTGTACTGGTTAGAGTTTCAATCTAAGTTTTGAGAGACCCAGGTTTAAATCTGCATTATGCTGTGGAAGCTCACTGGGTGACCTTGGGCTAATCACACACTCTCAGCCTAATCTACCCCACAGGCTTTTTGTGAGGATAAAATGGAAGAGAGGAGAAGGATGTAAGTTGCTTTGGGTCCCTACTGGGGATAAAGGTGAGGCATATATGAAGTAAATAAATAATAAATATAGTTGAAGATAGGGGAAGATAAAAGGTAGATTGGTTGGTGGGTGAGAAGGAGAGAAAGAAACAGGGTAAACTGGGGATATGGGGACTGCCAGGAGGAGAGAAAGAAGAAATAGTGTGGGGGAGGGTGATCCAGGGGAAAGTTAGGTGCCTCCTGTAAGTCTTTACAGGTTGCCCAACACACAACTTGGCCAAGCCTGGCTGGCACCACACAACTCAGCTGAGCCCAGTGACTGGCACTGCAAAACTAAGCCAGACTTTTCCTGGGGAAAGGCTGCCAGGGGGAGGGAAAGAAGGAAAACTGAAGATGGGGGCAGGCATAAAGGTTGATTGGCTGGTGAATTGAAAGGAGAGGAAGAAGCAGGAAAAAGAGCAGACATGAACAGTTGGAAACAAACATATCATGGGGAATATTCTCCTTCAAAAGGCATTTAGTGACATCCCTCCCTTATGGAAGCCACCAAATGCTTCCAAAGGACACAGTCATCCCATTCACTGGCAGCCATCATTTCCAGCCACTTTTACTGTCAAGCCTCTTTTTGTCACCCATTGGAGTATGAAACAATATGTGGCATGAAGGAATATGAATGACCATGACATGTATCCAACCATTCAGTTTAGAAGAGGCGGGAACGGCACTGCTGACCCCGCTTTGCCCCCTACGCTGCTTCTGTGGACCTGGTGATCCCACAGGTGGTTCAGTGGGCTTCTGGAGGGGGGTTGGAGTGGGGAAATGGTAAAGTTTTACTCCACAAGGTCTGAGGAGGATTGTTGGATACACACCACTGCTGTTTTCTTTCATTCACCTATCAGATATTGGCACACATGCAGGGCCAGTCCTTTCCTCAGCTGCTTCAAAAGGGTTACAAATATATGTATTATTGCTGATGAAATCCTCTCTGTGTCATAGTTGGGTATGAGTCTCTGCACAGGCAAATAGTGTGCGAGTGTGAAATGGTCTTATAAAAGTCTAGCGAACAGACTGAGAACTTATTTGTTCAGGTTAGAGGTCACAACAAGAACCGTAATTTGATATAAATTATTTAGAATGTCAGATCATTGATTGGTGCAGCCCATGCTCAGGAAATCCCTTTGAGGGCATGCTTGGCTGCACAGGGAAATTAAACCACCTTTTCAGATACAGCACTGTTACTGTTGGTGAGCAGCAACTTGATTTTGTTGTTGTAGTAGTGGTTGATTTTACCAAATAACAGTGCCAGCAACAAAGTGCGCCAACTATCTATGCCTCATAGGGTTTAAAAAAAAATAAATTAAAATATTTATACGCTGCCTTTCCCTTGTGCCTCAAAGCAGTTTACAATTCCAAATTTACAATCACACAAAGTACCACAAGAAACCTAACTGACTCCCCTTCCCTAGAAAATTTCTGCAGCATAAAAGCCTTGGTGAATAAATGGCCTCCCGGCACTTTGTAAAAACATCTAAAGATGGTGCCTCCTCACCTCTGCAGGGACCGTATTCTGCTGGGGCGGCGGGGTGGGGGGACCACTATAGAAAAAGCACATGAGTTCTACCTTAATCTGGAGAACAATTAGAATATGTGAGCCACAAGACCATGGTTGGCACATGGATGCACGGAGAGAGATGTTCCTTCAGATAGGTGGATCTTGGCCATGAATGGCTTTGAGGATGATAACCAGCCCAGCCCCTGAACTGAACTTGGAAACAGACTGGTAGCCAATGCAGCTATTTTAAAATGGATGAATCATAGAATCATAGAATGTTAGAGTTGGAAGGGACCTTGCAGGTCATCTAGTCCAACCCCCTGCACTCTACAACATACCCGAAAGATGGTCGTCCAGCCTCCACTTGAAAACGTCCAGCGAAGGAGCATCCACCACCTCCCAAGGCAGACTGTTCCACTGCTCAACCACTCTTACAGTTAGGAAGTTTCTCCTGATATTTAGCTGGTAACGACTCCCTTGTAATTTTCACCCATTAGATCTAGTCTTGCAATCCAGAGCTCCACCTTCTACATGACAGCCCTTCAAATACTTGAAGACTGCAATCATGTCCCCTCTAAGCCTTCCCTTTCCCAGGCTAAACATACCCAACTCTTTCAGCCTTTCCTCATAAGACTTGGATTCCAACCCTCTCATCATCCTGGTTGCCCTCTTCTGGCCACGCTTGAGATTGTCAACATCCTTCCTAAAATGTGGTGCCCAAAACTGGACACAGTACTCCAGGTGGGGCCTGACCATAGCAGAATAGAGTGGAACTTCCACCTCCCTTGATGAGAAGTTCTTCTGTTGCCTGTGTGTATAAAGTGCCATCAAACTGCAGCCGATTTATGGTGACCACATAAGGTTTTCAAGGGAAGAGACAAACAGAGGTAGTTTGACATTGCCTGTCTCTGCATAGTGACCTTGGTCTTCCTTGATGGTCTCCCATCCAAGTGCTAACCAGGGCTGACCCTGCTTAGCTTCCAAAAATTAAGTGCTGTGAAGGGAGAACTAAGGCTCCCATAAGACTGTGCAAAAAAAATCATGTGCCATTGCAAAATAATGTCCATCACTCAGCCTTAAAGAAACATCAAATGCGCACTCTTTTCACAATTGGCTGCCAAGCTACAATAGATTTGTGGGAGAGCAATGGAAGAAAGACTCCCATCAAGATGTGTAAGAATTTACACGGGTGAAACACTGCCAGTTGCACAGGACTATACTGTTTGAATATGTGGTGAACAAGTTCAAAGAGCTGAACTGATTGCCGAAAAACTGGCTCCGCATTTGCAACCGGCAAAGGGTTTAAGCATCCCAAGAAATTTCCCCCCAAAGCCACAGTAATTTGTGAGGAAGGGAAAGGACACCAGATGACTACTTATTAGCAAAGAAAAAGAATCCATATGGTTACTTGTAAGTAAGTAAAGGGAGGGAGGGCCATGACTCAATGATTAAAGCACCTAACCTGCCCGCAGAAGATCCCAAGATCATTCGTGGTCATCTCTAGTTAAATGAGCTCAGGTAGCAAGTGTTAGGAAAGATCTTTCTCTGCCTAAGAGCCTGGAGAACCACTGCCAAGCCAGAGTAGACGGAACTGAACTAAAGTGAACACATGAAGCTACCTTATGTTGAAGCTGACCATCAGTCCATCAAGGTCAGTATTATCTACTCAGACTGGAAGTGACTCTACAGGGTTTCAGGGAGAGGTCCTTCACATTGGTGATGGAAAGTCCCATCAAGTCATAGCCAACTTATGGTGACCCCGTAGCATAGGGTTTCCAAGCAAGAAATGTTCACATGTGGCTTGCTATTGCCTGCCTTTGTGTAGTGATTCTGCTCTTCTTTGATGGTCTCCTTTCCAAATACTAACCAGGGCCAAACTTTCTTAGCTTCCAAGATCTGATGAGATCAACCTAGCCTGGGCCATCCAGGGCAGAGTTCCTATTAACTACCCTTTAATAATAATTGCGCTGCCCCATTCTGGTGTTTTTTTTTTGGGGGGGGGGTGAGCATGTATGAGTGTGTGTGTACATGGAAGTCATGGTTGGCTTCTGGCAACCCCTAGTGGGGCTTGGTCATTTCGGAGAGGTGGCTTGCTATTGCCTACCTCTGCATCCCAAGTCCTGGTATTCCTTGGACATCTCCCATGCAAGTCCTTGCCAGGGTTGGCCCTGCTTAGCTTTGAGATCTGACGAGATTGGGCTTGCCTGGGCTATGTAGGTCAGGGGCTGCCCCATTCTGGATCAGTTTCAGTTTTCAAGTGACTTTCAGGTGACTTGTAGAGTGCATTATTGCAATGCAACTGTTAGGTTACAAAGGCATGGATTAGCATGGCCAGATTAGCTGAGTAAGGAGACAGTTAGTGAACCAAATGCAGCTGATAGAAGGCATATTTAAAACTCAGCAAACAATGGGGAAAGTTTAACCCCACAGGTAAAGGGATAAGTAGCCTCCTGATGCTGAGCTGATCCACCTAGTTCCAATCTGGTGGGAACAACTCTGTATGATCTAAGACAAAGGTCTGTGGTGGGAACAACTCTGTATGATCTAAGACAAAGGCCTGTCTCAGTAATTAATGTCCTTTAAAAACATTACATGCCAAGGACTGAACTGGGGATGTTTGGCTCACAGAAAATCTGTATCTCCACCCTGGACATCTTTTTGAAAAAGTGGGTTACACTGCAGCACAAATGACCAATCTTGTTGGGCTTGTAGGCACTTCTAGAATTTTGTGAAAGGGTAGTGAGACCCATCACGAAATGGCTGCCAAAGAGACATGGTCAACCACAGAATGTTGGGAGCTTCCACAAAATGGTGGGAAGTTTCACATCAAAGCAACAGCTTCCAAATACCTGGGAAACTGATACCTCCCATGGTCTTCTGAGGAGGCTGAGGAAATCCAGGATTGGTTCTTTTAGGGGAGGAGATGTTTGGTTCCAATTTTTGGAGAACGATGGTGGTTTGCTCCACATGCAGCCACAGGGAGAGGTTATCAAGCCTAGGCTAGATATAAAAGTTTGTGTTTAAGGTCAAGCTGAGGGTACACAGCTGAGGTGCAACTGTCCAGGATGAGATCAGCACTATTCATTGGATTTCATATCCAAGGCTCTAGAAGCAAATAGGTTTGGATTTCATTCATATCCAAGGCTCTAGAAGCAAATAGGCACCAAAAATACATTGGCCATGGTACGCCTGGATGCTATGTTGGGAATCACTGCCCTTCTGACTGGGGAGGAGGGGAACTGAGCAATGATACACATGAAAACATGATGCACACAAATACATTCTTCAACAGGCACTTTCATAGATTGTCAAACCCATGAGAAAAAGTTAAAGATGAATTCCAAAGCCTAAGCACATAGTGAGAAATTCATGAATTCTGCAAGTGCGGTGGGCACCAGTGAACAACAGCCTAAAATGGTGAGAAATTCATGTTGTTGGCCCAGTAGCTAATGGTGAAGGCAGATGGCTCAGCTCTAGTGCTGAGGCCCATTGGGGGGTTCTTCAAACTGCTGGGATGGAAAACTGCCAGAACTAGGTGGAAATGTCCCTAGGTTCTTTGGAAAAAAGATTTTAAAAGTTAGGATGTGGCCACAGAAGAAGGGGCTTGTAAATAAGCTTACCGGGGTCTGCTAATGGCAGGCAGGCTCCTAGTAATTGTTGCCAATGCCCGCTGATGCTCATCTGGTCGGTGGGTGGAAGCAGGCTGGCAAAATGGAAGGGAGGTAGTGATCCATGAAATTGCTGAGCGGTCGGGTTAGAACGGATAAGAGGAAGTACTTCTTCACCCAAAGAGTGATTAACACTTGGAATTCACTGCTAATGGTGGCGGCTACAAGCATGGACGGCTTCAAAAGGGAATTAGATAAGCATATGGAGCAGAGGTCCATCAGTGGCTATTAGCCACAAGGTATAGATAGGGACTCTGGGGCAAGTGATGCTCTGTCATCTTGGTGCTTGGGGAGGGGGGACAACAGTGGGAGGGCTTCTAATGTCCTGGCCCCACTGGTGGACCTCCTGATGGCACTGGTATTTCTGGCCACTGTGTGATACAGAGTGTTGGACTGGATGGGCCTTTGGACTGATCCAACATTGGCATCTCTTATGTTCTTATGTTCTTATCTTTGTTGCCATGTGATGATGCCACTTCTGGCATGACCCGGAAGTGCTGACATCATGCTGGGGTGATGTTACATCACTTGTTCTGAAACTCCACAGAGTTTGGGGGCAAGTGCTAGACCATCACCTTGATGCAATGCTGGCACTTCCAGGTCACTCCAGAAGTGACCTCATTGTTCATTGCATGGTAACGAAGATGGCTGCCCCCTCCCATCAAGCACCTACCCCCCCTCTCCCCCCCTGTAAATGATCTTGTAAATTCTAAATGATATGGAACTTGTTAACTTCCTTGACATTTTAAGACGCCCGTGTGGCTGGTTATGACTGTAATTCATGTCAGTATGTAGATCACTTCCACTAGGCCAGAAAATGGGTGCTGCTTCTTCCTCTGGGCAGTTTTCATGTGCTCATTGCCAACAGAAATAAAGCCCGGATGAAATGGTATGAGACTCCGCCAATGAACCAGCAGCCATCCTATAATGGATTTGCCGAGGGTAATTTTGGGGATGATCTGTATGCTGACACAACATACAAATGACGCAGAACAAATTGTATTATTTCAGCTTGTTTATCATCTTGTCAACATTTGTCTCCCCCCCTTCCCCCCCAGCCTGTACAGGATTGTAAATCTGACTCACATGAGGAAAGTCAGGGGAGGTGCTGGCCTGTCTATAGTCGCAGCAATCCGACAATGAGAAATGCATTCATTTATCTGTATGGAAAGGATTTAAAGGTTGCTGTGTTCATTTGTTACCCTGGATCTGGCACTTTATCATACAAACGGGATGTTTGGCCAGAAAATTATCTCTTCTTCTCAAGTCCATTAAGGGTATTTTGTAACAGAAGATCCTGACAAATGTAGATACAAAAGCCCACTGATGTAAACTGCATCTAAAGCCCTGACATTTTAGCACCTAGAAGGCATGATTAAATGCCTTGTTAATTATCCTTTTTTTTTTTTTGCAGCAATAATTGTAGATGTTCTGTTAGTCATTTTACATCATTTGCACTGCCTGCAAAAACTGGGACTGTTCAACTTGGGCCAGTTTTGCCAAAATACTGGCTGAGGACAATGCAATACAGACATCATATTAAATACTATAGGTGGTGTCGATTACAGATTGAACGGGATTGTGGTTTAGCATTACAGCTTTTTTATTCTAGCAGGTCCACTGCAGCATGTCCTCCCGAAATCTATCAGGTCCATTTGAGTTGCCAATTCTGGGCTCAGAAATTCCTGGAGATTTGTTGGTGGACCTTAGTGGTGTATAATGCCATAGAATCCACCTGCAACCCCCCCCCCCAAAGCTACCATTTTCTCCAGGGGAACAGATGTCTATAGTCCAGAAAGCTGTTGTAATTCAGGGAGATATTCAGGCCCTATCTGGAGGTTGGCAACAGGGAATGCCAGACTCCCGGTGGGACCTGGGCATCCCCCAGAATTACAGCTCATCTCCATACCACAGAGATCAGATCTGCTGGAGAAAATGGATGACTTGGAACTTGGAAGGTGATGTTTTTCTGTAAGATTGGGCTGCCCCTAGTTTTTTGTGGAAAGGTCCCCAACTTTCTTGTCCTTGATCTTCATGCAGGGACCGAGGTATAGTTACCGACCTCATCCCTCACCTGTCAGTGGCCAGGGGGGGACATGGCAACCCTATTGGCAAGCAACCCTATATCTTGTATGGTTATAGCAGGAAAACTAAGTTGCCCAGGGCAGTGAGAACCAGGGAGGAGTGTTAGGTGTTCCAGAGGGATCTGTTGAGGCTGGGCACGTGGGCATTAACATGGCAAATAAGGCAAGTGCAAAGTAATGCACACTGGAGCCAAAAACCCTAACTATAAATATATGTTGATGGGGTCTGAACTGGCAGAGACTGACCAGGAGAGAGATCTCTCAATGAAGATGTCGACTCAGTGTGCTACTGCAATAAAAAAGGCAAATGCTATGCTGGGGATTATTAGGAAGAGGATTGAATCAGATGGTATAATAATGCCCCAGATAAAGCTATGATTCAGCCTCATTTAAAATATTTACAGTTCTGGCCACCGCACCTCAAAAAAGATATTATAGCAATCGGAATAGGTGCAGAAGAGGGCAACTAAAATGATTAAGGGGATGGAACGTGTTAGATCGCGCTAACAAAGGACTCGTACAGTGATTCAGCAAGTGATTCAGCTTTATTGGAAGTAACGAGCAAGCACTAACTCAGTAAGAAACCAGAACAGAAAACAGTGGGAGCTTATGCTCCTTTTAAACATAACCGGGCTAATGTGAACACCAGAATTTATGGCACTCAATGCAATTAATGAACAGTAGGCTTAGAACAGATAAAGAGGAAGTACTTCTTTACCCAAAGAATAATTAACATGTGGAATTCACTGCCACCGGAAGTGGTGGTGGCTATAAGCATAGATACTTTCAAGAGGGGATTGGATAAATATATGGAGCAGAGGTCCATCAGTAGCAGTTAGCCACAAGGTATAGCTCAAGTGGTTAAGACACTGAACTGTAGGCTGTGGAAGGTCAGTAGTTCAGCAGTTCGAGACCCGAGTGCCACATGACGGAGTGAGCTCCCGTCTCTAGTTCCAGCTCCTGCCAACCTAGCAGTTTGAAAGCAAGAAATTGCAAGTAGATAAATAGGTACTACTTCGGTGGGAAGGTAACAGTGTTTAAGTCATGCCGTGTTTAAGTCATGGTGTTGAAGTCATGCCGGCCACATGACCACGGAAATGTCTTCAGACAGCGCTGGCTCTTCGGCTTTGAAACGGAGATGAGCACCGCAACCCTAGAGTCAGATTCAACTGGCTTTTGAGCAAGGGAAACTTTACCTTATAGCTGGAATACCGTATCTGGGGCAGAAATGCTCTGTATTCTTGGGGCTTGGGGTGGGGCAACACTTGGAGGGCTTCTGGAGTTCTGGCCCCACCAGTGGACCTCTCGATGGCACCTCGGTTTGAGGCACTGTTTGATACAGAGTGTTGGATTGAGGCACTGTTTGATACAGAGTGTTGGACTGGATGGGCCATTGGCCTGCCTGATCCAACTTGACTTCAATTGTGCTCTTATGAATTTTTAAAATCCCTGCCAATGTCACACCAATTAAAAGCCTAGGAGGCCTTCCAGATAAAGGGTTGGATCCAACTAGGTTTTCCACTGTTGAAAAAGAGAGGAGGGGGCTGACTTTGACTACCAAAAAAGATATGCTGAGGATCACGGGACCAAGAGTTGCTAGTTCATGGTAAACAACTTGCAAGAGATTGTGGGGGAGGTGACTTACCTTTTCAGCACTGGGGACTTACCTTTTTTGGTGGGAATCACCTGCCAATCACAAGCCCTGCTGGGCAATGACCTGGAGCATGGGGGGAGTGCCACATTGGGGAATGGTGGTCTAAATAATCACAGGTGACATATGGCTCCAGAGCCATTGAATGAGTATCACTAGTTCAGTCCGTTCCAAATCTAGGACGAGCTGTAATGTATGCTTTCTTCTGTTCAGACCTTCTTAAATGCCAGTTTGGTGTAGTGGTTAAGTGCGCGGACTCTAATCTGAGAGAACCGGGTTTGATTCCCCACTCCTCCACTTGCACCTGGCTGGATGACCTTGGGCAAGCCGTAGCTCTGACAAGAGGTGTTCTTGAAAAAGAGCAGTTTCTGTCGGAGTTCTCTCAGCCCCACCTACC
>NW_015171634.1:90024-91829 GCF_001447785.1 Gekko japonicus
GTTGGATCGGTAGAGTGTGCTGGTCTCAGTGTATGTGTTTTGCCTGCTTAGCAGCAGAACTGTGGGTTTGGTGTTTTTGGTTTTTGTTTTGTTTTGTTTGTTTTTACGAGGAATGGGAAAGAATGACTGAAGAGACTCCAGAGAAAAGACAGTTATTCTTCATACCCTTTGCAGAGCAAAGAAAAAAAGAGAAAAAAAAGGCTGTGGCATTTTTGTCCTTTCTTTATTGCTTGTGCGGCGGCAGACATTTGGCATTTTTGAAATGACATATTGATTTCTACTCCCTTTCATTTAAAAAACAAAAACAAAACAACTTTTACTGCAGTTCTCTCATTGACAGACTGTTAAAAAAACCACTCTAGTGGTAGAACATCATTTAGAATCTAGGAGACAGATATATCAACATTTACCTCAGAGTATTTGCATCCGCATTGTTGAGCTATTAATGAGTTAGTGGCCTGTATGACTGAAATGAACAGAACATTAAAATGAAGAGAGAGAGAGAGAGAGAGAGAGGGAGAGGGAAAGGGTGAGTACGACTAAACCTCCTGAGTGAAAGCTTTAATTACTCCCATGTTCAGGTCATTAGCTGCATAACTACCTGTGGATGAAATGATAATTACTCTCTCATAAAGCTAATGAATTTGCTTTGACTACACTAGAACTTTGTATATATAACTTCACAAGACGACTCGTATAATTTAACACCAAGGGTTTAATATGGTCAAAGAATCATACAGAAGGCACTTGAGAGGTGCAAGGAGAAGAATGTTCTGAATCTGTGAATCCTGTTATCAGAATCTTAGAGATGGTTCAGGTCTCCCACTATATCGCAGCCCATGACCTCTGCCACCACTCAGTACGACAACAGGAAAAAAAATGCAGGTCCATCAAGGTCTGTATTGTCTACTCAGACTAGCAGCAGCTCTCCAGGGTCTTAGAGAGTGGTCTTTTACATCACCTACTGCCTGGTCCTTTTAACTGGAGATGCCAGGGATTGACCCTGGAACTTTCTGCGTGCAAAGCAGAGACCTTTCCACAGACTCACAGCCGCTCCCTTGGAATGGATGCTGGGGTGATGCTCTAGGAATGCTAGAGTGTGACCCTGACATGATGAAGTCACTTCTGGGTTCATGCCAGAATAAACATAAAAAAACATAAGAAGGGTGCTGCTGGATCAGACCAGTGGTCCATCTAGCCTTGCATCCTGTCTCACACAGTGGCCAACCAGTTCCTCTGGACAGCCAACAACAGGGTATAGAGGCTGAGATGTTCCCCTAACATTGCCTCCTGGCTCTGGGATTCAGAGGCTTAATGCCTCTGAATGTGGCATTGTGCCATTGGAGCAACAGTGGTTTGCATTTCCCTGTCCCCTCCAAGCCTCTCACTGGGTGCTAAGCTGGCAACCCAACCTAAAGAAAACCTTGAAACACACAGTGTGGTTGCCTGATTGCAAGTAGTAAGCACATATTGCATCTATATTGAAACAACTTCGTTAGTTGCTTTTGGTTTTCAAGATCAGTTTAAGGTTCTGTTTCTTATCTCTAATATTCTTCATGACTTGTGGCCTGGGTATTTGAAGGACTCACCCTCTCAATAGGGTACGTGTGCTGGTCGCATTCTTGTAATCAGCTACTGTTTGTGGTTCCCCCTGCCTCACAAGGGTATGATCCGGCTGTGCCCAAGACAAAACCTTCTAGGTTGCACTGCCACTGTTGCGATCTTGTTTGCCAGAGCTAGTAACAGGGCTTTTAAAATTGCTGACAAGGGTTGCCAACTGTTATGTACTGACTTACATACTGTGA
>NW_015171635.1:0-14981 GCF_001447785.1 Gekko japonicus
ACTAACATAGAAGCTGTGAAAAGCAAGAAAAACAGGTATATTGTGTTACTAACACTTTAATCACTATTATTTAGTTTAATACGGATGTGATCTCCCTCTCTTGGGTTTTTAGTTAGTGTGGGTATCTTTTCTTTATCCATAGTTGTAGTCCCCTCCCCATATATTTCTTTGTAGTTATGTAGTCCTATGAAAAATAATAAAAATATCCCTTTGAGGGTTTCAAAAACAAAAACAAAAAAAACCCAAAGACATTTCCATGGTCATGTGGCTGGCATGAATAAACACCGGGGCACACGGAATGCTGTTACCTTCCCACCACAGTGGTACCTATTTATCTACTTGAAATTTCTTGCTTTCGAACTGCTAGGTTGGCAGGAGCTGGGACCAGAGACGGGAGCTCACTCCATCACGCGGCACTCGGGTCTCGAACTGCCAAGCTACTGACCTTCTTGAATATAGATGCATAAAAAGTGGGTCCTGAGCAGAAATATATTTTTTCCCATAAGTGTTCCCACTGATCCATAAATATCTGCTCTCTAAAGTTCTGTATCCATTTGATAATACATTTTTTAACTTGTTCTTCTGTTTCTAGCTGGAGTAGCATCTTGTATATCCAGGTGAGCAGCCGTATTGAAGCAGTGGAACAAATTTAGAGTCCAGTGGCACCTTAAGACCAACAAAAGTTTATTCAAGGTACAAGCTTTTGTGTGCGCGTACACTTCTTCAGGTACATTGAAATGGGAGTTAACAGTTCATATATATAGGCATCTCCCTATATATATGAACTGTTAATTTCTATAGAACAAATTTAGAGTCCAGTGGCACTTTTAAGACCAACAATGGTTTATTCAAGGTTTATTTATTGAATAAACCTTTACTGGTCTTAAAGGTCCCACTGGACTCTAAATTTGTTCTACTGCTTCAGACCAACACGGCTGACTACCTAACTTCCATTTCAATGTATCTGAGGAAGTGTACATGCACATAAACGTTCATACCTTGAATAAACTTTTGTTGGTCTTAAAGGTGCCACTGGACTCAAAATCTGCTCTTGTATATCCATTGTAGTCAATTATCCTTTTGTTTTGTAATCAACTGTTCGAACTCAATCACATCTACGGTGCTAGTAAAGGTAAAGGTTCCCTTGCTCGAAAGCCAGTCGAGTCCGACTCTAGGGTTGCAGTGCTCATCTCCGTTTCAAAGCCGAAGAGCCAGCGCTGTCCAAAGATGTTTCCGTGGTCATGTGGCCAGCATGACTAAACACCAAGGCGCATGGAATGCTGTTACCTTCCCACCAAAGTGGTACCTATTTATCTACTTGCAATTTCTTGCTTTCGAACTGCTAGGTTGGCAGGAGCTGGAACTAGAGATGGGAGCTCACTCCATCATGCGGCACCCGGGTCTCGAACTGCTGAACTACTGACCTTCCACAGCCTGCAGTTCAGTGTCTTAACCACTTGAGCCACTGCAGCTCCTACGGTGCTACTGGACACTTAATTTTCATAACTGCTATATAAATTTTAGTGGATGGGACTGAATCTGAAAAATTTTAAAGTGCTTAATGCTTAATAGCTTCACACTCATCTAGAATTGCTAGGCACTGCCTGGCAAACAGCAGGATGGTTGGGGACGAATGCTATAATGGGAGATTTTTTTAAAAAATGCAGCCTCTTTTTTAAATTAAAAAAATTAAAAAACAAACAGAAAATAAAAGAAATAAAATATTGCAACAGTGGTGGCAAGTCTACATGAGCATCTATAAAAGTTTATCTTCAGATTGTATACAAAATGCAGCCTGATGTACTAACCAGACATTCTTATTGGAAGTGATAAAGAGTACTCTAGGAACTGCCAGAAGGGTAGCTCTAGGAATTGTCAGAAAGTCTATGTAGAGTTGCCAACAATTCCTAGAGCTACCCTTTGTCACTTACAGCAAGAACTTCTGGTAAGGATGCAAGACTGCATTTTTTTCTTCCCCACCACCATTCCAAGCAACAACAGACAACAGAAGGGGGGGGTTCCCTGCCCCCCCAAAGGGGGCATGGAAGCCCTGCACCCATCCTTCATCATGTTCCCACCTCCAATTCCCTTCCTCTCTTTATACTTTACTTTTTCTGCTCTTTTTTTTTTTTTTGCTGATCTGTCCTCATTCTGGTCATCTGCACACAAAGACAACATTGTTCGGTTTCCCATTTTCCTTTATGCTTACATCGTGGCACACAATAATAGTTTATATTCTGCCCAAATTTAAATGATAGGATTTTTTCATCACAAATAATGTAAGCCAAAAGTTAACCGAATGTGTACAATTGTATCCTACATGCACAGATCAGCAAACTTCATTAAACACTGGGTAAATAAGAGTGTACAACCTTAGCATAATCATGAGATGTATCATTCCTAAACTGCAAAAAACCATGATCCAGTTATATGTGTTGGGCACAGATCTTCCTTCTCTGATTTATTAATACATTAATAATCATGAGATGTACCATTCCCAAACTGCAAAAAACCATGATCTTCCTTCTCTGATTTATTAATACATTGATATAGCATCTATCTTCTCGAGCCCTTCTGCGTGGTCACCTTCTGGCTCTGGAATTTCCTCTCTATCTTCCTGTGTCATGGCACTGCTTTGAACATCATTCAGCACACTTTTAACTGATTGGTGTACACTTTTGTTTCCTCTCTTGTTTTCTGCTTTTTGTTTTCCCTATGATTTTTATTAGTAGCTGCAGTTTTTGTCTGTAGTGCTATTAGTAGTGCAGTTTAGTGCTATTAGTAGTGCAGTTTTAGTGCTATTGCTTTCAGGGAGCAATCTTAAGCAGGTCTAGTTGGAAGTGATTCTCCATTGAATTTAATAGGGCTTACTCCCAGGATAGAGTTAGGACTGCAGTTCTAGAGTCTTTTAAAAGTTGTGTTTCTGTTTTAGTTGTTCTGCATTTCGTTTAAGATTTTATTGATGGCAATGGTGATGAATTGCACATTATTGATCTCCTTGGGTACATGTTTGTGGGCAGCCAACATACAAATACCTTGAATAAATACATGACTTATCATAGTATCCAAATGGTGTGCAATTATTCATTAGTTTTTTTAAAAAAAATATTTGTATTCCTGCCTGAGTCAATAATATAATAATCATAACAGTCAGAATACAAAGGAAGAATACCATACATTGTTATTTCTTGTGACAATACAAATTGTGTCAAACTTTCAAACTTGTAATTCAGAAATATTTGGAGTATAAAAATATTTCTCCTATACCTTGGGAAGAGACTTAATAGCCCTTAGAGTGAGATACCAAAGAAACTATACTATAATGTTGAAAGCACACTAAGGTTCTATCACTATAGGTGAAGCCAGGTGATGTAGAGAGAATTAGAGGGAAGAAGCTAATGTTCTGCCATATATTGTAATAGAGGAAACCTAATCCCAATAAATCTGCTGTGGGATGCATTGGAATTGGTTGAGGTACTATCAGAGGCATCCACAATTTTCTCCATAATGAAATGGTCCCACAGTTTTTCTCTCCAGGCCGAGATGGATGGAGGGTTGTGCGATTTCCAGGCAGCAGTTATGGTGAGTCTAGCTGTAGCTAAAAATATGTAGGCAAGTTCCAAGATCTTAGTACTTGAAGAGTCCGGGTCCTCCAAATTCAGTAGAAAAATATCCAGTTTTAATGGACATTCCAGAACTGTGTTCTTGTTTATCTCTTCTAGGACCTGTTTCCAAAAGGTCTAAACCACTGGACAACATCAGCAATGAAGAAAATCACCACAATCCCCACATTTTTTTCCAACAGAGTGGGCTGTTCTTTGAGTTTATGTGATGTAATTTCACAGAAGTGCAATACCATTGCGTGATCAATTTAAAGAACCAAAGTCTTATATTAAAGGTTCTTGTTCTGATAGCCGAAGATTTCCTAACTGATGTCCATTGTTGTGGCATCAGTTCATATTTCAGATCAGTATGCCAAGATTTTTTGTTTGTTAAGATAACTTCTTTTTCCGAGTCAATCAGGATTTTATAGATCTTCGATAGGAGATCCTTCGATTTACTTGAGAATGTATTGACCAAGGATTCAAAAGCCAGTTTTGGTCTGGATAGTGGGCCTGAGGATTTGTGGTGTTCCAAATGACTCTTGATATTATTGTAACCAGGAAATTTTTGTGCCCATTTTTTCTTCAAAGTAACTCTTCTGGTGTATTGATCCTCTTGAAATGAGAACTTGGATCCAGCTAAATCTGGAGGAAACCCAAGTCGAAAAAGTATTCCGATCCATTCCAAGAGAGAACCACGGCTGATGTAGGGATGTTGAAAGAGGTGAGGTCTTTGGAGCGATGTCTTTATGTTTGAGGTCCCAGATTTTCAGGGTTGAGGATAAAAAAAAATGTTTTGGGCAACTGTTACAGGTCGTTGTGATGGAGCGATCCAAAAATTTTCATGAAGGGTAAATGGCCGAGTATATTCCTGCTCAATATACATCCAATTTATAGAAGAGGTATGCTGTAGCATCTTGACTACAATTGGACAGGGCTGCAGCTTGATAATAATGTCATAGTGACGGTAGCCCAAGACTGCCCTTCAAAACTGGTTTAGATAAGTGGCATCTGTCTGTCCTAGAGCGGTTGGAGGCCCAAAGAAAATTGGCTAAGGTGTGTTGCCATTTGGTTAGGTCAATGTCCGGAATAAAAATAGGTAATGCACAAAAGAGGAACATGAAGCTCGGGAACAGAAAGCTCTGGATGAGTTGCATGCAATCTGCTATAGAGAGTTTCAAAGTGTTTCAATCTCTAATTTGGCCTTGGATATCATTGTGCAGCCATCAGAAATTGCAGTCAAGAAGTTTATTGAGATCAGACGGTATGGGAATTCCTAGATGTCTCCAAGCTGTTGTAATCCATTTGTCTGGAAAGATGTTCATCAAAGCTATCCTAGTTGCCTTTGATAAATGGGATATATCTCAGATTTCTGAGAATTCAGACATAGTCCAGATATTGCACCGAATTTAGTGATAACATTGGAGATAATTGGGAATGAGGTCATGGGGTCTGAAACATAGAACGTCATATCGTCTGTGTACAGGGTCAGTTTGTGTTCAGTCCCCCCGATGATGATTCCAGAGAAAGCGGGTGTTCTACGCAAGTCTTCGGCAAGGGGTTCAACAGTTAATGCGAAGATTCAAGTATTAATTAGTTGATTGATAAAATAACTTTCCTCCCCAATAGTACACTTCAGTTATCTTAAAATCTCTCAAAAATTAATCTCAGTTTCAAGATCTTTTCCTTCTACATATCCTTTCAGATAATTTAATAAAATATCAAAAGGTTCAGTTGGAATTTCGTAGCCTATAATCTGTTCTAGGTAACATAAAAGTATTTCCTCAAAGCCTTTAAATTCAGAAGTAGGACTTCTGTGCACTGTGGATATGAATATTCCAAGTACACAAATTATCAGAGTGTTCAAAAGGACTCACCAGCCCATTAATGCATTAATGAAAAAATGTACATAATGGAGGATTCTGCCAAAGATCATATTCATTTACTATCTTTGCTTTCACAAAGACACATGGCTGTGTGAACTTTAAAAATCAATGCAGCCATATATAAGGGAAAATCAATGCGACGCATCAAGATTCATGTATTATGTCTAAGTTTACTGTGGATGTCCTGTATGTTCTATTTGAAGTATGATTTTTTTTAAAGGCAATACAAAATAGCATAGGGTTGTCAGCCTCTGCTCCCCCCAGCCATTGGCATGAAATGGGGAGGTAGGGTTGCCAGATCCAGGTTGGGAAACTCCTAGAGATATGGAGCCTGGGGAGGACAGGGACCTCAGTGGGGTACAGTGCCCTAGCCTACCCACCAAAGCATCCATTTTCTCCAAAGAAACTTATTTCTATAGTCTGGAGATGAACTGTAAGTCCAGAGGACACCCAGGTCTCACCTGGAGGCTAGAATCCCTAAAATACCATCACCATATAAAAGATGGTGATATTTCAGCATTCTGGGTTTTTTAAAATAAATTCTGAATAGTATTGATTATTTTTAAGTATCCACAAGTGAGCTATCCACATTGATGTTTGCTCAAACAGACTATAATTTCAGATTGTCCTTTTGATAGAGTTTAATAGTGTTTAATTTGATAGAGTTTAATGTGATTCTTGAAATTAAAAATCTATGCACACAATATTTTATTGGTGAGTATGTTACACTTGTCAGTTATAATTTCTTCTTGCTGTATCCTGGGACGGGTTACAACTCACAGTACATAGTAATCTCTTTTCATTCAGACCCTTCTCTTCAAGAAGTATGGAAACCCCCCTGAGAAATTTTACCCATCTGAGGCTGCGATCACACGCTCCTTTAGATCTGACATCGGTGTGAATGCCTGACAGATCTAAAGGGAGCGATCAGGCAGCAACATCTGGGAAGCATCCCACAGTCGTCGGCAACCCGTGCTGCTCCGTCACAGAAGCAGAGTTAAAAGACACTGGGGGAAGTCCAGTGTTATCCAGATAAGGCGGGCCACAGGCAGACTTTCCCCTGTCTGATCACTCAAGCATGCTCTCATGCCGTCGGGAGGGTCTGATCAGGCCATCCTGGCTCTGTTCCGTATTCCCCCCCCTCCTTCGCAGTACGTGCATCATTGCATACTCCATAGGGGGCCCTCAGTGCGGAGGTGCAATTCCTCGTTTATACGCAAGGAAAACAAATGGCAAAAAAAGACTCACCCAGAGTTGCGTCTGATCACACAATGATGGGCTAAGCCCACAGCTTCAAAGGGCTGTGTGATCTCGCAACTGCGTGTCAAATTCCTCCGGAGGAAATAGCCTCACTTCCCCTCCACTTCAACTGGTGCATGTGACCGCAGCCTGAGTGAAATCCTTTCAACTCCCCTGAAATTCCTACAATCATCTTGTCTACCCAAGACCCTTCTAAATGTCACTTTAGTTGAAATGTAATGGTAACTCGAGCCACATGGAAACTAGATATACAAGGAATGTCTCTGCTAGGAGTCCCCAATCTATTTGGGCCTCTGAGCACATCTGGAGTTCTGAAACATGAAGGTGAGTGCAGTCACAACATGGCTGCCGTGGAAGACAGAGCCAGCCATACACTGACTGCTGATACTTACCTTCAGTCACACACAGAAGATTCTTGTGCGGTGGTGGCAGCTGCTGCTGAAGCAACATTTTTTAAAATCTGCCAATGGCTAATAAGAAGCACTGTCTGAAAACAGTTAGTGGGCACCAGGAAAGCCGTTAGTGGGCACCACACTGGGGACTCCGGGTCTATAGTATTCTCAAAGCAAAACCCACATATTTTGAACCACAGATACTATATCGAATAAGGCTTCAGGTTTCTGGGTAACTCAAGGCCTATGGGCAAAGAGAAAGCAGTGGCTGGTATCACAGTATGTGTCACTGCTGAGCTCTGTTGTCTGGTCTTCTGAGCGACATCAGGGTACAAAGAAGAACAACAGGAGAAAAAAATCGACAGAAGACTGCCTGCACAATTTGCAGAATTCACCTTTTCCCAGACACAGATTTTGGACTGACTGCACATTTTGTGTAGGACAAGCTTTCCCTTCCTGGAGAATGTCAGCATCTCCATAGCAGTGGCAATAACTGAAGATCCATTTCAAGGATCCAGACAATACCCTTGAATTTCCTATTCCTTGTGCACAGGGCCGCCCCAGGTTTTTTTTTGCACACTAGGCAAGGATACCTTCTGGCACCCCCCCCCCCCCGTACGCCCACCAATTTTCAAACATAAATGCATTTTAGGAAGAATGCAAAGTTGGGAGCAACTTGAAGGCACTTCGCACTCACACACACGCACACACACAGTTAATGCAAATGCAGCACATGTGGTCTTCTCCCTTGCCAGCCCCCTGTAAAGAAACCCTGCTTCTAGTTGCCTTCTTGTGTTGTTTTGTTTTTAACTTTATGTTGGTTTCCTTAGAGCATTCTTAAAGCAATGTGGAGCATTTTTAAAACAATGTGGCAAGATACAAATGGAATGAACAGACAAAGGTTTCTGAGCACCTCAAAGGAAAGCAGGATTTAAGAGACTGGGCCAGTCCTCCCGCTCTCTGAGGCCGGATCCTCCCCCCGGAAAACAACAAGGCATCCGAGAGTGCGAAGTTCTCCGCCATGGCACCACGCAGGAGGCTGCCTCTCCTCCCCACACCTCTGCATGAGTCCCCGCTCCAGGCATCAAGAGCTCCGTGATGGGGGCAGCCACGGCCCCCTCCTCTGAAAGCCCTTGCCACTGCTCACCAGCTCGCTTGCTCCCACACAACCACCATGGCCCTGCAGAGATGACCCCTGCCTGAGACTTCCCTCCCTGCAGCACATGGCTCTCTCTCCCCCCCCCTTACCAACTCCTCATGCCCAGCTGCTGCCGCGGTTCTGCTTCTGGAGAGCATGTGTGCACACAAACATGAGCGTCTGCCCGGCGACTCTGCCCACGCCACCTGGAGACGCCCTTGGCAGTTGGTTTCCCAACCATCAGCTCTAGGTACCCCCCCCAAATCGCAGAAAGCCCAATGCCATCTGCCTGTGGTGGCAGCCGTTAAAGTGCACAGCTTGGCCCAGGCATGCACCCCTGCCTCGGCTCCTTGCAAAAGGGAGCAGGGCACAAGGTGAGGGAAGGGAAGGGAAGGGAGGGGAAGGCAGGGCGGCACTGCCAGCAGGCCAGAGCGGTGCCCTCATCAAACCGGCGTCCTCTGCAAATGCCTAAATTTTGTCTATGATGGGCCAGCCCTGCTTGTGCATCAGCAGTGGCTCTTTGTCCCCCACCCCCCCACACACACACAATGCCCAAAGTCAATTGAGTTTAATGGGACATCATTCAAAATGCATAATCTTCAGGGTTGCTAAGAGAAATTCTCTCAATTCCTTCTTTATCCAATTCCTCCCTGGAATCTTACAATCCTTTTATTTCCCTCTTTTTTAATTTTAAGAATTTGGAGCCATTTCCTAATTAATTCCACTTTGATCCAAGATAAATTTGAAGGAGGGGGCAGGAAGGGAGAGTCTGCAACATTTCAGAACTTTGCTCCGCAGATGCTCCGGGGCAGGCAAGGATTTCCCAGGTCCATCTTGGTCCTCCTGGAACAGCACCCGTCTGCGGTACGCGACATAAAACAGCTGCAAGGGCCAAATTTTGGAAAAGGAGCACTGAATTACCTTCAAAAGAGAAATAGAAGAGAAGCCCCTCTTTTAAAGGAGAAAAGAAGGCGAATAAGATTAATCAGTGGTTTAGAATCCCAGCTTCAGCTGTTCTTTCTAGTGCAGTGACTGAGATGCGGCATTCATGTTAGCACCTATGTGTGGCGGACCCTGAAAGGACAGCTCATCTGGCACCCACTGAATTGTTCCCCCCAAACAAGGGGGGCAATCCTGACTCTCCTCCTCTTCACTGGAGTAGGAAGCAGTTCAGGAAAGAAGGAAAAAATGGGAAACATTACCTTTACATCTGCAAGGAGCATCCATTGGAAAACGGGTTCTTTCCATCATGGAAAGCTGCTTGTCTTGGCACTTCCTAACATGTTGAGGAACCACCAAGGATTTTCTTATTGGATACTGCCCTTACGGCAGACATTTTGTGCTTGCACCACCATCCCACAGCAGCTGTTCTGCTACAGCACCCACTACCTGTTCTCAAAATTCCAAAAGGGCTCATAGTTTCAGGGTGTTGTAGACTCTTGTCCATTACAGGCATTGGTTGAATGAGCCACGGGCCCAACAATTTAAGGATATAAGAAGAGCCAGGGGTCATTTCCTGCAGGAGCACACAGGAGCAGAGCTCCAGCAGTAAGGAGCTCAGGGGGCAGGCACATGCAACAAGCCCCGCCCCCTGTTCCCAGCAGCCCTCAGTCTGGCCATGAGGAGCAAGAAGCAGCCAGGTACGTTGTAGAGCCCCCCGTCCCGCCTTCAGGCACAAGCTCTCCCTCCTCTGTGAAACCAGTTCTGTGCGTCTCCCCCCCCCCATAGCTAGCAATCCAAAATGGTCCAGTGGCACCTTTAAGACCAAGTTTTATTCAGGTACAAGCTCTCCCTCCTCTGTGAGGACAGATCTGCACGTCCCCCCCCCCAATACCTAGCAATCCAAAACAGTCCAGTGGAGCCTGAGCGGTGGGTGTTGCCTTCTGACACACTTCCGGTGATGTCAGGAGGTGTGCCATATGCAAATAAGTTATGCTAATGAGCTCCTGCACCTCTTTTTCTACAAAATGAGGCCTGAGAAGAGCCCTGCTGGATCAGACCAGTGGTCCATCTAGTCTAGCATCCTGTCTCACACATGTCCCCCCTTCAGCCTTTTCTCATATGGAAGGTATTCCAACTACCTCATCATCTTGGTTGCCCTCCTCTGTACTTCTTCCACCATATCTTGAGATATGGTGATCAGAACTGTACTCAGTATTCAAAATGAGGCCACACCATAGATCAGTACAGGGGCATTACAATATTGGCTGTTTTATTCTCAATCCCTTTCCTAATAATCCCTAACCAAGAGTTTGCCTTTTTTTCCTTCTTCTTTTTTTACTGCTGCAGCACCCTGGGTTAATTCACTTTAGTTTTTGAAGTTGCAAAACATATAGAAGTTCAGCTGTCTCAACTGCGTACTTGATGTTCCATCCTTGGAAAAGAGATGCTTTGAACAGATGGATGGATGCCCAGAAAAATCTATGAACAAGTTGATCTAATAGTTCACAGTTTTGATACATATATTTTCAATAGGAAATTTCTTCTTCTAATCTCAGAGAAGCACTTGCCTCATACCGTCAGAAATGACAGATTGAAAGGTTTTGGTTATGGTCATGTGGGTTTCATGTAATTGGGCTTATATAAGTTAGCCAAACCCGAAACACCTGTCCGCAATCAGAGCAGACTGAGTCGAGACCAAGGGTCGAGTCAAGACAGAATCACTAACAAGAAGCGTAAGTCAAGAGTTAGTCCAAGAGTCATACACAAAGGCAGCCAGCCGAGGGTCCAAGAAAAAGAGTTCAAGCAGGTCCGAGAGGTGTTGTCAAGCAGGTCTGGGGTCAAAGCCAAAGGTTCAGAAATAGCAGCCAGAAACAGGTCTGGGTGGTATGGTTGCGCGTCTCCAGGGAGATGACAAGTTGCTCCCACGCCTTCTTCCTCTGAAACCCCTTCCTTTATCAGCAGCTCACAGCTCGGTCTCGTTGCTTGTGAGAGTGCTGTCCATTCTTCCTTTATCTGCAGCTCACAGCTCGGTCTCGTTGCTTGCGAGAGTGCTGTCCATGAACTCCAGGTGTTCCTCTTGAGCTGGCAGTCGTCGAGCAGCAAGGCGTGTGCTCCACCTCCTCTCGAGGAGCTCCAAGCGTGCCCGTCTCCTCCTGTGTTCCCCTGGCTCTGGGGACAGAGAAGGCGAGGCAGCCTGTGAAGTTTCCCCACGATCTTTGGTTGTCTCTTCCGTGTTTCCAGGGCTCATGGGGCTGGAGTGCCTGCTGTCTTCATCCACTGGGGCACGAGGACCTGCCTCTGCTCTCTCAGGGCCCTTAGAAACATCAGCAGGCTGAGTCTCAGAGGTGCTGATGGGTTGTGTGGGACTATCTAATCTTTCTGAAAGCGCTTTGGTGAGAAACTAAGATTTTTAAAAAATCTTTTAATCTTTAGATAGGACAAAGGATAAGGAATTATATTATGCAAAACAAGCTGTGATGTGGCAGCAGCAGCAGAACTGGAAAAGAAAGCGGGAGACATCCAGGAACTTGAGGGCTGGATTGGGGCCCTCGGAGGGCCTGATTTGGCCCATGTGCCACATGTTTATACCCCTGTTGTACAGGGTACTTGTGTGTCTGATTTGAAAAGTCCCCTTGAAATTCTAAGTTTGAAGCCTTGTCTATGTCAACTGCCATCAAGTCGCAGCTGACGTCTGGTGACCCCTCAAGGACTTTCCAAGGCAAGAGATGTGCAGAGGTGGTTTGCCATGGCCTGCCTCTGCATTCTGACCCTGGACTTCCTTGGTGGTTCCCATCCGTGTACTAATCGGGGCCAACCCTGTTTAGCTTCCGAGATCTGGTGAGATCAGGCCACTATGGGCCAGGTCAGGGGCTCTAAAGCCCCATGTGTGTTACGTGTTGTCAAGTCACTTTCAACCTATGGTGATCCTATAAACTGTGTGTGTGTAAAGTTCCAGCCAGTTTATGGCAATCCCAGCAACTGTCAGGTTCACCACCACACACGTTTCCAAGGAAGCGTTATGCTTTATTAGATTACAAAACTGGTACCATATCCACAGGATTGTTTTTAGGAATAACCAAGGGGCGGAAACATCCCTACATATAGCAGGATGAGGCAAATGGCTAAGCAAATGAAATTCGAGCGCGCGGGAGGATACATAATAAGCAGGAGAGTCTCAGTGCCTCATGAGAGCCGAAAGATTCACACCAGCGGTGGAACGCAAGCCCTCCCCCCGTCACAAGGTCAGACAGATAACACAGTCTGGCAACACTGGTTCTCACAGTCTCCCTATCGCTGTTTACGGCAAGTGGCAGAGCAGCGAGCAAGCCAGGGTCAGAGAAGGGAACAAGCAAAACATGGCAGTTAGCTGACAGCAAGGGCCTTTCAAGGCAAGTGAGAAGCAGAGGTGGTTTGCCATTGCCTTTCTCTGCAGTCTTCCTTGGTGGTCTCCCTTCAAAGTACTGACCCTTCTGAGCTTCCAAGATCTGACAAGATTGAGCTGTACCCTGCCATATTCCCTCCATTCTATGAGTAACCTTCAAAGTTGTCCTCTCATTAACAGCCTTGCTCAGACCTTGCAAAAGGAGGGCCTTTGTGGCTTCATTGACTGAGTCAATCCATCTCATGTTGGGTCTTCCTCTTCTTCTGCTGCCTTCAACTTCCCCTAGCAGTATTGCCTTTTCCAGTGAATTCACTAGGTTTTTTTTTTTACCTGACTAGCACTTCACTAATGATAACAGCCCCAAAGAAACCACCAGCCCTAAACAGTGCTGCTCCAGAACAGGAATGGCCTGGCATAGGCAACAATATGGCTCCCACAGTTGCAGTTTTAAATGGAGCCCCTTCAGTTTGGCATCACTAGTTGATCCCTGGGCCAACCACCCAACAACCTCCTTGTTCAAAAGTTCCCAGTGTTCTCATCCAGACTGTCTTATGCCTTCCAGAATGTAGCTGATGAACACCCTCTCTGCCCCCGCTCTGGCTGGCCATTACAACAGGCTGGGTGCACCCTATTGGTTGCCCTACAGACAGACCTAAGAGACTGGCAGCTTGTGTAAGGTGCCCAACTAGGAGAGGCCAAGCATCTTGCAAACCTTGTCTACCCATAAAACCCAGACATCCTTTAACAGGCCAGGCATATCTGTTACTCTGGTGCTCAGAATCAGTGGTGTTTCTGTGGTTCTCCAGGCCTTTCTAAAGCATGTCCCCGGTGGAGCATCTCAGGCATTCAGTCCTGATCTCCTTGTGCTTCTAGGAATCGCTGGCAGAACTGTTCCACTTGGAAACAAGATAATGCATCAGCCATGCTGTTATCCAGTCCAGACACATGGCACTCCACAGAAATTAGATGTTTTGCTAGAGGCAGTAGAGGATTAATCCTCTGGCCAACCGCATCACCTAAGGTGACTGGCAGGGCAATTCTGAGTACAGCTACACCCTTCTAAACCCACTGACACCAACATGCTTTGAAGGATGTAGCTCTGCTTAAGATTTTACTGTTGCACAACTATTAATAACCGGCACTGTTGTGTCACTTACTTACTTACTTACTTACCAGAAACTTACCACAGAGGATGCAAAAGGCAGGTCCACTGATCAACTGCCACCAGGGCCAAAAGAAAAAAAAAGTTCTCTAGGGTCTCTGCCATACGGCAGGAAAAAAACCGGGCAAAGTGCGGCTTTTAAAAGCCGCACCAAAATAGAGACGCCACGGCAGGATCCCATGGATCCCCTGAGCCGTGGCGCCGTTGCTCCCCGGCATGATCAGATGCCGGGGAGGAAGCAACAGTCAGGAGGAGGAGGCTGCCGAACTGCGCATGTCTGAGTATGTGCAGTTCGGCCAGGAGCCGGGGATGAGCCGGCGGAAGGACGCGCCGGCGATCTCACGGCCGGCCTTGATGTGCCCTTTCCGGAAGAACCACCTAAGTAGGTGGTTTATTTTTGATGCGGGGTTTTGGGTGGGAGGGCCAGATTTGGGAACGGGTGCGCCACGCTTCCCAGATGTTGCTGTGGGATCGCGCCCATTTGCTGCACCCCCGATCCGTCCCTCTCCCGGCCCAAAACCTCTCGTGTGACTGGGGCCTAGTAATCCCTAACTTGTGCCAGCTGCACCTTTGCATATCACCTTCCCCTAAAATAAATGCCAGGTCTAGATTTACTACTAGGCTTGCCAACTCCCCCGTTAGGGCGGGGGTCTCCAGATTTGAGATCCTCCACCCCCGCTTTTTAAGAATTGGCTGGCGGGGGGGGGCACATCTGCCTTCAAAGAGTGTAGTCTGCTACTCGCCTCGCCTCCTTAGCGCCGCCCACTCCTGGCATCCCTCCTTTGGCGGGGCGATCTGCTTGTGTGCCGCCTGCATTCCTCCAAAGCCGACACTGGCAGACCGAGGTGAGTCCCAAGCAGCAGGCAACCATCCCCTCCTCCTCGCTGAGTGCCGCCCCCCCTCCTGGCGTGCCAGAAGAAGGGCGTGGATGCAATGCTGGAGGGCTCCAAGGCAGCTTCGGCTGTCACTGGGCCCGCCAGCCCAGCCTCCCCAGAGCAGCGAGGGAAGGGAGAGAGAGAAGGAGCGCCCACCCGGAGGAAGGAACTGCCAGGACAGCCCACAAGCACTGGGCTCCCACCTGACAGCTGCTCTGCAAAAGCGCCTGAGAGGGAGGGAGGGAGGGAGGGAGGGGGCCAGCGAGAGCTTCTCCTGTCCACTCCAGCACTCCACCCAGCACACAAAGGCGCACCTTTACCTGCCTGGCAACTGGGACGCAC
>NW_015171635.1:15495-54330 GCF_001447785.1 Gekko japonicus
CCCCCCCCCAGTCCTTGCCCTCAAATTGGAATGAAAGGCCCAAGAGTGGAATGACAGTCCCAGGGTGGAGTGTTCAGGGACTGGAATGAGAGACCACGGAGTGGAGTGAGAGCCCCAGGGTGGAGCAGGAGTGTTCAGGGACTGGAATGAGAGACCATGGAGAGGAATGACAGCCCCAGGGTG
Organism: Gekko japonicus; assembly: GCF_001447785.1. Lineage (NCBI taxonomy): Eukaryota > Metazoa > Chordata > Lepidosauria > Squamata > Gekkonidae > Gekko > Gekko japonicus. The sequence continues at coordinate 15,679 of NW_015171635.1, forward strand.
TAGCAGGAGACTTCAGGGACTGGAATGAGAGACCATGGAGTGGAATGACAGCCCCAGGGTGTAGCAGGAGCATTCCAGAACTGGAATGACAGACTCAAGAATGGAATGACAGTCCTAGGGTGGAGTAGGAGTGTTCAGGGACTGGAATGAGAGACCACGGAGTGGAGTGAGAGTCCAAGGGTGGAGCAGGAGTGTTCAGGGACTGGAATGAGAGACCACGGAGTGGAATGACAGCCCCAGAGTGTAGCAGGAGACGTCAGTGACTGGAATGAGAGACCATGGAGTGGCACGACACACCCATGGAGAAGGAGTGTTCAGGGAGTGGAATGAGAGACCACGGAGTGGAATGACAGCCCCTGGGGGTAGCAAGAGTGTTCTGGAACTGGAATGACAGGCCCTAGAGTGGAATAACAGCCCCAGGGTGTAGCAAGAGTGTTCTGGAACTGGAATGACAGGCCCAAGAATGGGCTGGACAAACACTTGTCAGGGATGCTCTTGGATGGTCCTGCATTGAGCAGGGGGTTGGACTAGATGGCCCGTATGGCCATCCAGAGGGCAGCCCCCTGCTGGAAGTGACATCAGAAGGGGTGGGGCTAGGGAAGTGACATCCCTTGACCTTTGACCTGGAAGTGGCATTTCTCCTGGCTCCACCCCCAAAGCCTCCTGGTTCCAACCCCAAAGTCCTCATATAGTTCCTGAATTGGACTTGGCAACCCTATTTACTACCAGTCTCCGAATGGACGTGAATGGTGCTCAGTCTCTAACAGCAGCAACCTTCTCCAAAAGGGGATGAGATGAGGTCACATTGTGCCACAAGCTTCTCCCATGTGTGCGTATGGACCCTTCTCGTAACCCGTCATGATGGTTCCAAGGGCCTAGGTCAGGAATCCCCAATGTGGTGCCCAGGGCCAACACGGCACCCACTGATACTTTTCCTGGTGCCCACCAAAAGTTTTTATAAAGTGGGCAGGGCCAACTTCTCATTGGCTGAGCAGCTTTTTAAAAATGTTGCTTTGGAAACAGCTGCCACCACAGCGCAAGGATTTTCACTGAGTGACTAAGGGTAAACTGTGCATGTATGCAAACAATATTTTAAAACATATGTGCATTTTTAAAGACATCCCATTCCAGAGGTTACAATTAGAGTTATGCATAACTCCACTCCCTGACATGTGGTGGTTGATTCCGCCTCCTTCAGCAGCCATTTTGAGGTTGCGCCCACCACCCTGTGACAGAATTCCAAAGGTGCCCAACAGGCTCAAAAAGGCTGGAGACCCCCTGCTCTAGAACTTCTTTTAAAAGCTTGCTGAGGGGTCAGCACTCTATAGCTAAGATTTAAATGCCTCACTAGCAGTCTATGGAACACCATTCTGATATGGATTTTGTCCCCAAGGAAGTACTCATTTGTTGACTTCCAGAGAACTGGCAGCTGTAAAATCTGAAGAGGCTTTTTAGTTAGCCTGTGACAATCATGATGGTCTCCGCCAACTTAATTTTTCTTGAATACTACTTGATGTACTATTTTGGTGTGTAGTCATTATATTAAGGTCAATATAAAGTTGTCTCATTAACGGTAGAGTCATTTTTATTATATGAGGAACTGTTTTCCTTGGAGGATCTTAGGCGTATTCAGAAGTCAAAAGGGGGGGAAAAGAAGAATAAAGGAGCTTGAGTAATTAATTGCTATTTTTTTGTCTCGATTCATATTCATGATTGGAAATGTATCATTTTTTGCTCTACATGGCATTTCGACACTTTTTTTTTTAGGGTTAAGAGAGCAGAACAGTCTGAACTTGTTTTTCCAAAAGGGGGAGGCAAGGAAAGAGTTCAGGACATAGCCTGAAGTTTCTGGGGAAAACCTTTGAATAAAATCATCTTTCAACAGTCTTAAACGGGTAATGTGTAAACACCCTGGTCTATGAGCTAATTAGACTAAAAATATTCAGTGGACATCTACGTGCTTTCAGAAAAACAATAGCCACGGGGGTTTATAAATAATTAGCTTTAAGAATCATTAGGGGCAGCATAACATTCAGATTCTTAAAAAACAACCACCACCAAGTAATAAACATGTCAAGTAAGGATAAGGCTGCCAGCTCTGGGTTGGTGAATATTTGGAGATTTGGGGGAGGAGCCTGGGGAGGGCGGGGCTTGGGGAGGAGCAGGACCTCAGTGGAGTAGAGTGCTAAGTAGGGTTGGCCCTTTTTTCCCTTCTGGAGTCTTCAGGAACTGGTGTTCTCTTTTTTCACTGTCACTGAAATTTTACCACTTGCTGATGTATATATAGGCCGCGTTCAGACTGGCAATTTGAAGTGCTAGGGAGTTGTAGCAAAGAAAAAACGGAACAGACCCGGAACGGCTTGGTTGCGGTATTCCTGTTTACACCACACCGAATGAAGCGGGGGGATACCGTGGAGGAAGTGGAACAGAGCGTTCACACTGTTGGGCCGCCCTGGCGGGCTGTTAGCGGCTCTTTCCGCACAGCGTTGCATGTGCCCATGCGCATGGGTGCATGGGCACAGTGGCAAATAGGGCATGATTGTGCATGCCCTGACGGCGCCTGCCGGGGGAAACAGCCAGTGCCTATTATCAATTACTGCGGGTTGTTCCTGTCTTAGCAGTGCTTGCGTTCACACTCAGGGAACTGGAATCAACCAGCTCTCCACAAGGTTCGCTACCAATTTCACCTGGTAGCTTTAAAACTCGGGAGGGAAGCAGCACAAGACGGCTTGAGTATGGCTGGGGGATGCCTGACAGATGTGCCTGTGTGAACCCGCCCCTTTAATCCGCTCCTGAAACATTTGCCTGCCGGGCCAAACTGCCAGTCTGAACTTGGCCATAGTGTGTGTTTGTAAACACATACATACATATAATGATTTATGGGGTTTTATTGTTTTATCTAATTGTTCTATTGTGCATTTTATGCTTGCAAGCAGTTTTGGAAACCTTGCTTAGGAAGAGAGGGGCGTATACAAGAAAGAAAGAAACTATTTGCTAATAATTTGAGTCCAGTGGTACTTTTAAGACCAGCAAAGGTTTATCCTGGATATTAGGTTTTGTGTGCATGCACACCTTCAGGTATCTGAAGAAGTATGCATGCACATGGAAAGCTTATACCCAGAACAAAACTTTGTTGGTCTTAAAAGTGCCATCGGACTCAAACTTTGTTCTGTTGCTTCAGACTGAGACAGCTACCCACCTGAATCTTGCTAACAATTTGCCATTGCTCCAAATACACACACACACACACCTTCTGTGAACAGCAGTGTCCATTTGTAAATACAGTTAGTACTCCAAAGCTGAAGAGAATGATTTCCAAAATTCAGTTACTCTGGTGTTTTCCCCCTCTCTTTTCCTTGTCCCTGAGGATGAGTGGCAGAAGGGGCAGTGAGGGGAGTGATTCAGCAGATATGGGTCTGACAGGGATGTCATCCAACAAGAATGGTCAGCTGATCTTTCTGCCAAACGAAATTTTCCTGACTGGCACTTCTGTCCACAGCATCTTTACTAATTGCACTGTCTCAGGATCTGCAGTGGCTTTTTGACACTACATAAGCAAGAATCTTCTGCTTATTGGCAGGTAGAAGAGGAGACTAAAGTAACAGAGGCAAAAGCCATGACTTCTGGGGTTGTCAATCTCCAAGTGCGGCTCCAAGTTCTCATGGAATTGCAACAGGTCTCCAGATGACAGAGATCCATCTACCTGGAAGAAACGGCTGTTTTGGAGGGTGGACTCTATGGCATTATACCCTGCTGATTTCCCTCCCCACGCTGCATCCCCAAATCTCCAGGAATTTCCCAACCCAGAGCTGGCAACCCTAATGACAGGCAGATCCCATTCAAAATGGCCTAGCCTTTTCTACGCAATGAAAGGCAACCAGCCCATTTGCCCACAGAGGATTTCCTTGTGTGTGCTGGCCGGCAGGCAGGACTATAGAGACTTGAGAGGATATAGATAGACAGAGGTTCAAGATCCCCCTAATGATAATTCACACGCACATATTTTAGGGGCTGCAAGGGAGATGGCTTATGATAAAAACAAACAGCTGTCAGGATCTTTTCTTCGGTGTGATCATCATCATCATCATCATCATCATCATCATCATCATCATCATCATCATCATCATCATCATCATCATCATCATCATCATCATCATCATCATGGTTATCCTTCAAGGCTTCCCATTGGCTTTTCAGGGCAAGAGACATTCAGCGGTGGTTTGCCATTGCCTGCCTCCATGACAGGATCCTGGTATTTCTTGGAGGTCTCCCAGATTCCAGATTCCTGTTTAGCTTCCAAGACCTGGGGTGATTTCCCACTAGAGCTGCTCCGGCCTCACTCTTCACTTTTGCCTGGATGGTAGGTGTCAATTTCACACAAGCTGCTGCTTGTGTGAAATTGACACCTACCATCCAGGCAAAAGTGAAGAGTGAGCCCGGAGCAGCTCTAGTGGGAAATCACCCCTGATGAGACTGGGCTAGCCTGCCCTATCCAGGTCAGGATTACATTTGCAAATTACTTGATAAATCCTGTGAAACAGGAGGGACTCAACTGCAAAGCAAAACCCCACGTGGTAAAGGTACAGAACTGGGCTCCCGTTCCCCTCCCCTCACTATTCTATACTGTTTGAGCATAGATTTTCTCCAGTCATGGTCATATCTGAGAAGTCGATCCATAGTATCAGTTATTTGTTTAAATGATTATTTACGATGCTACAGTGTGGGAATGTTATTCACATGAGAGGAACGGTAATCTTGCATTTGCTGGGAGTAGCCGGGCACTCATTTCAGTTCCTGTTTCATGAGTTCATGATAATGGAAGCTGAATTTGTGCCAACTTTTGACCACAAGTTCATACAAACTGAGGTAATTATGCAGTCTGGCATCTGCAATAAGACTTGTGCATGTGAGGTGAATGAGCAATGTTTCATTAGCTGCTGCTTAATAATCCTGGTACATTGATAATACTTGAATTTTTATTCCATCCTATTCCCAGGGATAATTATTCGTAATTCTGTGCTGTCCCAGGAATGTCAACCTTGTTGCTGGTCCTTCAGCCAAGAGCTGGTTCCGGGAATCTCTGCGTCCCAAAACTTGTGAGTTCTTCAATCATCGCCGGCAAAATGTTTGTCTTTTGGAGGGTCCAGGATGCTCTTTGGTATTCACTGAAGGTATTAAAAAAATCCCATTGTTTTCAAATTCAGTGGAATCAATATTACTATCAGCATACCTTCACATATCTCTCAGCTACTTCCATTTTAGCCATTGATTGACAGAACTCGTATTTATATCCTGGCAACACAATTTATGGAAATTTTCTTACCCTCCAAAGAGCACAACTGATCTCTATCCTAGCAGGGCTGTAGACGTTTGGCCCTGACTTGCTGTAACTCTACAGCTGGTGATGAACAGAACCAGGGGTCATTTCCTGCACAGGAGTGGAGCTCCGGCAGTAAGGATCCCAGGGGGCGGGCACATGCAACAAGCCCCACTCCTGCTCCCAGAAGCCCTCAGTTGGGCCACGAGGAGCAAGAAGCAGTCAGGTAAGTTGCAGAGCCCCCCCCCCCACGGCCCGCCTTCAGGTACAAACTCTCCCTCCTTTGTGAGGGTAGATCTGTGCATCCCCCCCCCCATAGTTAGCAATCCAAAACAGTCCAGTGGCACCTTTAAGACCAAGTTTTATTGCGGTACAAGCTACCCCTCCTCTGTGAGGACAGATCTGCCCGTACCCCCCCCCCCAATAGCTAGAAATCCAAAACAGTCCAGTGGAGCCTGAATGGTGGGTGTTGCCTTCTGACACATTTCTGGTGATGGCAGGGGGTGTGGCATATGCAAATAAGTTATGCTAATGAGCTCCTGCATCTCTTTTTCGACGAAATGACCCCTGAACAGAACTAACATAGACCTCCATCTTTGGCTCAGTTTGAAAGTCTTCATGTGACAGGCAGAGTACAGAAAAAGGCCTCAACCACACAAGAACCAATGGAAGCAGTACTCTGAACCAGGAAATAATAGCCATGGGCTGGTAAAGAAGTAAGTCTGGACATGAGGAGGGTTAGTCAGTTGGGTCGTGAGCGCTGAGAGCTGGAGGGTGGGAGCAGGATGGGACCATTTGCCTGCTGACAATGGGCAATCCCCTCCCCAATCTGCCACTCTCGATAATTTGAGGAGTGAGGAAAAAGTGGGGGGATGGTAGTGGCATTGATGGTGACGTGCTAGGAGTTTCCCCTAGCCTCTATGATCTTTACTATAGAAGAAGAAATTGGATTTATACCCCACATTTCACTCGGAGTCTCAGAGCGGCTTACAGTCTCCTTTCCCTTCCCCTCCCCACAACAGACAACCTGTAAGGTAGGTGGGGCTACGAGAGCTCTCCTGAGGACTGCCCTTGAGAGAAGAGAACTGAACTTTGGCTTTCCCAAGGTCATCCAGCAGCTGCAAGTGGAGGAGTGGGGAATCAAACCCGGTTCTCCTAGATTAAAGTCCACACACTTAACCACTACACCAAACTCGCTCTCAATAGAAATTAGGGTAAATTTCTAGAGCATCAACGGAGAATGACTTTGCTTCCTCCTGAGATGCCACCCTCCCTAGGCACTGCCCCCAAATCTCCCTGCATTTGCTGGTGCAGGACCCCTAGTTGGGAGAGAGATAAGCACAAGTTTAACAGGAATGCAAATTTACAGATCTGTAGAGATATCCAGTCTTTGATTAAGCTCCTCTTATCTGGGTGACTGAGGTGTTACAGTAGGCTGGCAGGAACTGCTGAGTCTGGTGGGGTAACTCACTTGCATTAGAGGGCTACATCTCTCCTTATATATAAAAGACTTTTCATGTCCCACTTTCCTCAGTGTTCCACATGCTCCCACAGCCTTTCGCCCGCTCAGCTGCCGGTCTCACAGACTCCCAATCCCCTGGCTGCATTGCCTCACTGCATTGGCTCGGCCCTGCCCACAGAGCCGGCAGCGAGCATAGTGCTCTCAGTTTGGAGGGAGCCAGTGAAGGGGATGGACGCTCTGCCGAGGGAGCAGCAACCCCTCCATAGGGGAGAAGGAGGCAGACCTAGTGAGCGGCAGCAAGCAGGGGAAGCACTCACCTTCACTGCCCCTTGCAGCCCCTCTCCCTCGGCCACAAGGCCAGCGCTTTGTCAGGATGATAGCTCAGCAGGATGTACAACAGAAAAGGCTGCCCAGCGCCTTTAAAAGGCTCCCCCGCCTTCCTTCAGCAGTGGCGGCAGTGCCAGGGAGGGTCTGGCCTAGAGGAAACATGCTGCGGCTCCTGGGGAAGACACTTCTCTTGGCTCCTGTGTGGGACTAACTCTGACTAACTGTCCCCTCAGTAGCTGTTGGTAGGCAACCAAGCTTGCTTCTGTAGTAAAAAAAAACAAAGGACTTTCAGCATAACCCCCTCCCCCACCCACTTTTCTGTCAGAATAAACTTAACACAGCTCTCTCTCCTTTTTGGCTCCACCATGGCTGGCTGGCTAATGAGGTGGGCCAGCGACCATCAAACCATTCTCTTCAACCCCCTGATGTACGGCTGACTTTCCCCTACACTTGTGAGGGCAGAAAGGTGGCAAACAACTTTTGTAAATAAATAAAAATAAATAAATGACTGATCTTAAGAGACTGCCCTGTACTTTCTCCTCAGTGCCTGTTGCTAGGCAACCAGGTTCTGTCAGTAAAAGGCCCTTTCCACACCTCTTTTGGCCTTTGGGAGAAAACTCATTGAGGCTGGTCCTGATAGGGTTGCCAACTCCAGGTGGGAAATTCCTGGAGATTTGAGAGATGGAGCCTGGAGAGGGTGAGGTTTGAGGAGGGGTGGGACCTCAGACAGGTACAATGCTGTCCACTCCACCCTCCAAGCCAGCCATTCCCTCATAGAGAACCATTGTTGCCAATCTCCAGGTGGGGGCTGGAGATCACTCAGAATTACAACTGCTCTACAAATGGCAGAGATCAGTTCCCCTGGAGAAAGTGGTGGACTCTGTGTCATTATACCCTGCTGAGGTTGCCACAGCAAATTGACGCTAAGTGCCCAAGTCCAGGGCACTCTCTCAGAGCCTCTTTCTAGTGCTCATTGTATTTATTTTCAGAACGGACCTTATTCCTAGTTTTATATTATAACGCTGCCTGAGACAGGGGTTTTCTTTATGCCTGTTCTCTTTGAAGCCAGGGTTGCCAGGACTTCTGCTATGGTAGAAGACCTCTTGCCAGCAAACTCCTCTTCCCAACACCACTCCTTTAGGTGTCAGGAGATAAATTTAAAAATCACAAGTGTTGCATACAGTTTGATGTTATTTCTGGTTTAAAAAAATATGGAAAAGGTGTCATATTGCTCTAGGAATTGCCAAAGACTTCCAGTTTTTCCTGGAAGCAATGTCATGTCACACATGACCCCAGTGCCCACCATGTCCACCATCTGCCCCCAGATGAAAACTAACATGCCACAATTTCTGATTAAGTGTTCATATTTACCTCAGTTGTATGTTTTCTCCTCAATAAACTTTGTTCTTGTTATTTTTTTTAAGTGAATCATCTTGTTATTTTCAGTTTACCTCAGTAAACTGAGCCAGGATTAGGTGGGCTTATACCAGGCCTAAATTCAACTCTTCAACATCTTTCCCCCCCCAGTTCTCACTGGCACTCTTCAGTGGGAAATTATGGCAGGAATAATCCTGTGAGGTGGTTCTAGCCCTAAGAAAATGGTTACACTCAGTCTCTCTTATCAAACATTTTGTTGAAAGAGAATGGGCTTAGCAAGGCCTTAAGGATTCAGTCCATTAGTTTTGAGAGAGGAGGGGGAGAGAGTCCCAGATAAGAAGAGAATTTATGTGTCTAATAGACAGGAGAGATTAAAGGGAAATGGGGAAAAAATCTATCCTTGTAAAGATGCCAGGACTGGCATCTGTGTATATGGTACACCACATTAGCGTCTGCCCTACTGAAAGATTTCTAAAATGTTGCCTTGATGACTAAGTACTTTTTGAGTTTCGTGCCAGTCTCTCCTTTTCATTTTCATCTCAACATGTAACAAGCCAAGTAACTACATTATATGAAACAATGGGTGGAAGTTAAAATCTGTGTTCTGTCAGAAAAGGGAGGGGGGATTTGGGGGTCTACAGACTTCAGTTGTTTTAATTTTTATATTGGGAAATGACAGATCCCCCGCCCTACCAAGGACCATGGCTGTCTGTTCTCTGCAGGGTCAGGTCCACAATCTAGGCCAGGCTTAGAACAGTTGGGAGTTAAGGATTGCCACACACATCCCATGGCAGGTAAACACCCACCCTTGGCCCCATCCCCACCCTTGAGAGACTGAGGAAATGGAAGAAAATGGCTGGAAAATGGCCTTCATAGTGACAATGTTGAAATTTCCCCATGTCTCCAGAGATTACGGGACATTCCTAGAGTGTCACCCAAAAGTGATGTCACATCCTCCCGAGACTCCATCTGACCCATGCACATCTCTCGAAATTTGTCTAAAATGGCCACACCAGTGGCTGGAACTGATGGTGCAGTCCTGAGCAGTGTTGCCATTCTAACACCATTGACTTCAATGGATGTAGAATGGCATAGGTCTGTTTAGAACTGCTCGATAAAGGCTTTGATGATCCACACCTCAGCCAGACAGGGCAAAACTCACCCCTAATGCAAGTACTGGAGAGCTTTCTGTGACTCTGAGAGTACATTAGATAAAGTTCATGACAATGTAGCTCCACTAACTACTTGAAGCCAGGAATGTGCAATAGGCTGGGCCTTTGATTAGTCAATGCTTTTAAGTGTAACTTTATTAAACAGCAAAAAAGCTACTTTAATGGTTATGCTAACTGCAAAAACAAAGTAGTTGCAAAATGCAGTGGTGTACGTCCTTACTGGGACACCTTTAAGAGCCCATATACAGCCAGTGCTCCGCCAGTATTGGCTCCCAGTCAAATACTGGATCAAGTTAAAGTCCTGTGAGGTCTGGGACCAACATATCTGCAGGAACATCCCTCCCTGTAGGTCCCTCAAAGAGCCTTATGCTCTATAGATCAGCATCTGCTGGTGGTCCCTGACCCAAAGGACATCCGCTTAGCCTCAACCAGAGACAGGGTCTTTTCAACTAAGGGTAGAACTAAACTCTCCCAAGTGAGATCAGGACCATGTGAGATTTGTTGCAATTTCTCAGGGCTTGTAAAATGGAGATGTTCCACCATGCCTGTGGTTGAGGCGGTGGATGTCTAATTACATCGGCCTCTCCTACCCCGCTTTGCACCATTATTTTGTGCTGCTGTTTGTGGCTTTTTGCCCACCTGCCTAGTATCTGGTTTCATCCTTGGGTAGACATACAGATAGTTTTCTGGGAGCACTTACTAATTTGTACCTGATTGCCATTTTGTGAGTTGCATCATCTGCTATTTTATCTTTTAATTGTTTAAATTGGTTGTATGTTTTTGTTGCTGTAATTGGACCTGAGGGGGGCTAGAAATAATAACTTTTAAAACATGATGAATTCTTATAAATTTTAACAAGAATAAGTAAAGTTTCTACAGAACATGAAGGATCTACTGAACAATTGTCCTTTTTGGCTGACCCAGATTTCCCAGCCTTCATTTAAAAATTAAAATAAAAAGCAAGTCTTCATGCCTTCCAGAGTGGAAGTCAAAAGTCAACGTAGTTTTCTGCTTAAGTTATGCAGTAGAAACTGGAGGTGTGCATTTCAGAAATTTTGTAAAAATTTGGAATTTCGATTTCTGGTAGGGCACTGTTTTTGTTATCCTGGTCTTTGCAAAGTTATTTAAAAATTAAAATAAAAAACAAGTCTTTATGCCTTCCAGAGTGAAAGTCAAAAGTCAACGTAGGTAGTTTTCTGCTTAAGTTATGCAATAGAAACTGGAGGTGTGCATTTCAGAAATGTTGTAAAAATTTGGAATTTCGATTTCTGGTCATTTAAAAATTAAAATAAAAAGCAAGTCTTCATGCCTTCCAGAGTGGAAGTCAAAAGTCAACGTAGTTTTCTGCTTAAGTTATGCAGTAGAAACTGGAGGTGTGCATTTCAGAAATTTTGTAAAAATTTGGAATTTCGATTTCTGGTAGGGCACTGTTTTTGTTATCCTGGTCTTTGCAAAGTGTTGCTACCGGTATGGGACTCCCCCCCCCCCCAGGTCCAAGACTCAGCTTCCAAGTTCTGACAAGATCAGATTAGTCTGGGCCATTACAGGGTTGCCAACTCCAGGCAGAACTACCTAAAGAGCCTGGGAAGAGTGGGGTTTGGGGGGGGGGACCTTGGTCGGGTATAACGCCACGTAGTTCACCTTCCAAAGCAGACATTTTCCTCAGGAGAAGTAGAATGTTTTTAATACATTAATAATAAATTAATAAACACGTGATTTATGTAGCCCAAAGATCAGTTGTAATCCTGGGAGATCTCCAGCCCTCACCTGGAGGTTGGCAACCCCAGCCATCCAGACCAGGCTCAGAGACCAGATAGCAGAGGAGAAAGCTTCTAACGTTGCCTTATCCCTGCCTCATTAGTTCTCTATATGGAGGATTTTCGTGGAAACATTTTGTGAGCCCTTACTTACCACCAACTAGATGGCTCTCATATGTATGAGACAGAATATATCCAGAGAGAGAGAGCGGGAGGGAGGGAGGCACAATAGTCAAACATTTGAACTGAAGACTTCAAAAGAAAACTGGGTCCATTTCTTTTTTCCTCGCAGCAGTCTGAAAGTTCATAATGGATAGGAGGATAAAAACATCCCCATGCAGTGACTTTGAATTGTTTTTTAAAATGATGTGTTTATTTACAATAAAACATTCCTGAGCTAACAGCTTGTGGCATTCATCTCACAAATTATTTTACTTTCTTGCCGCTCTGCCGTCATAAGAATGGGAGATGCCACCGAACCAATTTCCCTCCCGCCTCTATGTCTGTTTAAGCAATCAGAATAGGAATTTTAATGTTTAAAAATTAAAGCCTTTGTTTAAAAATTCAGCAGTTAAGTTCCTCTCCTGATTATTCAAAACAGAACGAGCGCAGAATAGGGGAAATGATTTGCAGTCTTTTCCATTCAGACACTAAGGCTGTGATCAGAAAGATGACTTCTACCGGCAATTGGCTGGAAAATGCCGATTGTAATTTGTACTTTATTTTAAAGCACGTTTTCATTTTTATTCATAATAAACAGTGTCTGCTGAAGACAAGGCTGAAAGAGGGGGGAAAAGTTTACTTAGGGGTCTGGGAACAGATGGTGCTTTTCAAATCCACAAGTCAAATCTGAATATTCATTCGCTCGGCGGATGCATACTCAGTCTCCAATTTGTACTGCGAAATCTGTGAGACGCATTCGATTCCTCATTTGTCTGCCTCTGTTCCTTTCAGCTGTACTTTTCACTATGCACGAACTCCGTGGAGGTCAGTGGGGAATCGGCTGAATCCTCCATTCAGGTTCAAGTATCAATCGGCTGGTTATTTTGTTGCCGCACATTTTAAAAAGATAAAAACCACATCTATAAAACATTCCTATGAAATCAAAGCGTGGTGCAGAGTGCGGCGGAGACTCGGTGTGGGCAGCTGCCAGCAGTAGGCAAAACGGAGCTCTTTTGCTGCTTACACGACCCACTTCTTCAAGACAAGGTTTATGCAAGCAGCAGAATTCGGTAGCCAAGCTTTCCTTGAGTGTTAGCACTGAGAGCCAGTTTAGTGTAGTGGTTAGGAGCATGGACTCTAATCTGGGAGAACCAGGTTTGATTCCCCAGTCCTACACATGCAGCTGCTGGTGTGACCTTGGGTCAGTTACACTTTCCTTCAGAGCTGTTCTGTCATGAGCAGTTCTCAGTCAGAGCTCTCTCAGCCCCACCTACCTACCTCACAGGGTGTCTGTTGTGGGGAGGGGAAGGGAAAGGAGATTGTAAACCACTCTGAGACTCCTTTGGGTAGTGAAGGGTGGGGTATAAATCCAATCTCCTCCTCCTCCTCCTCCTCCTCCTTCTTCGCCAGGTGCTTCTAAGCATGCCATGTGGTGTGTGAACCAGGGTTAACAGAATTTTGCCACACTTTACACCAGGGGTCCCCAACATGGTGCCCACTGACCCCTTTCCTGGTGCCTGCCAAGTGCTCCAAGGAAGTGGATGGAGCCAGGTAGGGTGTTTTCCCATGAAGGCTTCTGATCAGCCATTGCAGGTTTGACTGGCACTGCAATTTTTTTTTTCAAAAAATGTTTCTTTGGCAGCAACTGCCACCACCACACAAGAATCGTCACTGGGTGGCTGAGGCCCTTTTCACATTACCGCTCTAAACCAGATATTATCTGTCATTGGCCCAGTTCTGAGTAAAGCGGTACAGGGATGGTGGTTTCACGCAGCGATCTTCCGTTAATGAGCCATTTGTGAAGCACTATGGTCATTTCTTCCCCCTCCCCTTTTCACCCCACATGCGTGATCTTCCTCGGCCTTTTTTTTTTTTAAGGTCCTATGTTGATTGCTATGGTGCACAACCATGATCGCTATTTAGCAAGATAGCGGCACTATTGAGATGCCTGGACTCCAGTGAGATACAGTGAGAAGGCAGCTGCTGTCACTTGGAAACAAGAGGGGAGAAGTAGCTCATGGGGTGGGGTCAGGACATCTGTGATTGGTTGGTGTGAAACAGGGTGGTCTATAGCAAACATCCTGATGTTAACCCATCCATGTAAGATGCAACTGGCTGCGTTGACTATCACACTCTGGTTTTTCAGGGGGTTAAAGAAAGGCTGCTTGGATTTTACAAATGCCTATCCCCCTCTTCCCCTTCACCATCACATCTTCCAGCCCTGCAAACAGGAGCCAGTTTTCCAGCTGTATCCACATCTCCCTGAATTATGGATACCAGCCTCCAGGTGGGACCAGGGGATTTCCTGGATTTACATCTCATCTCCAGTTTGCAGAATGCAGTTCCCTTGGAGAAAGGGATCCTTTGGAGGCTGGACTCTATATGGCACTGTACACCACTGAGGTTTCTGTCCTCCCCAGGTGCTATCCGCAAGTCTCCATGAGTTCTCCAACTTGGAGCTTCTCTCTTTTGGAGTCCTATCTGGAAATGCCTAGTATGCAAAGGGAGACAAAGGTTGTTCGAAGCAGCAAGTCTCGTCCCTAAACGCCTCACCCCCTTTTTAGAGACTGGAAGCATCTACCGAAATACAGTTGTGACATTGTTCCACTTCTGTTTCTGCTTTAGACATTAACATTTTGCACACAAGTAACACTTCCAGCTGGCCATAAATAAACCCAAGAGTTGTATTCACATCTGAGCACGGTTATTGCATTACAAGAAACAACCAAGTCTAAAGGTGAAATAGAGTTCAGATTTCAGTGAATGTTATTGATTCTATTTTGTTTACTGCTATGGGGTACACTCTTATGAAAGGCACTATATAGGGAAGGAAAGAATCAAACCGGGCTAGAATGACTTGAGGGCCTCCCAAAGCTTTTAAAGTAAAGTTTGAAAAATTATATATATATCTTTTGTCAAGGCAAGCGTGGGATTCAATGTACAGCTTAGAATGCAGCCAGTGCAAGCCCCAAGAGCGGTAAAACAACCAGAGTTAAAGCCCTGCAAGTAATGAAGCCCATCTGAGTAAAAAGGCTGGGGGGGGGGAGACCTCTTGCAGCTTCTGCATCCTTAACAGGAATGTAATTGGGAAAGGCTGCACACAACACAAGCATCTTGTGAATGGCAACCAAGGTCCCCTGTTACTATCGAAACAAAGTCATTTCTGTGAACCAGGCTTCATAAAGCATGCCGAGTTACAGTGGTGGTGGTGGTGGTGGGAGGTGCCACCGAGCCCCAACAGACTTATGGTGACCCTGCAGGGGGTTCAAGGCAAGAGGTGTTCAGGGGTCATTGCCTGCCTTTGTGTAGCCACTGTTGGTGGTCTCCCATCCAAATACTAACCAGGTCCAACCCTGCTTACTTTCCAAGATCTGATGAGATCAGGCTAACCTGGGCCATCCAGTTCAGGGAGAGTTCTAGGAGAAACTTCTCAAAAGAAGGAAGAGCTTGGCGTCTCTCTTGAGAAATAAGACATGGGGTTGGTGCTGGTGTTGGATAGTAAGTGTCTCCATCATTCTTCTCCAGCAATCGTAATAGTGGATGGATAACCGCCTCCTTTAGCACCTGAGTAAAATCACCCTGAGTCAGAGACTGATCTATGATGGACAACAGGGACTCGTTAAAATATTTCAGTAACCAAGATTGATATCTGTGAAGGAAACTGTCATAGATTCCAAGGCCAAATGCACTTCCTTTGCCACTATCGCCACCATCTTGTAGGCCTTCCAACACAATCTATAGCCGTCCCTGTCAGACCTACTTTGAGTTTCTCACTAATGCCGCTGTTGACATAGCCCAACACTCTCCAACTTATATAAGAACATAAGAAGAGCCCTGCTGGATCAGACCAGAGGTCCATCTAGTCCTGAATCCTGTTCCACCCAGCAGCCAACCCGTTGCCCTGAAGGACCAATAAACAGGGCAGAGATGCCAAGGCATTCCCTGATATTGCCTCCTAGTACTGCTGTTCAGAGGTTTGCTGCCTCTGACTATGGAGGTTCTCTGTGGCTAGTAGCCTTCGAGGAAAGGTGTTCCAAGCCTTTAATTGCTTTACTCACCCTCTTCAATACTATGGCCAGCTCCGCAGGCAACCAAAGCACCAGATTATGCTTCTGTGCACCCACTTGTTGTTGTTTTTTAGATTAAGCTGCACAATTACCACAGTAGACAGAGGAAGAACTTCAATGGGAGCTGGCCACTGAAGAAGTGGGGACAGACAAGAGGTAAGCAGTCATGGAAGTATGAAGTTAGCTGAGTGGAACTACTATGTATGTATGCAAGTACTGTCAAGTTACAACCCACTTATGGTGACCCCAGCAAAGGACTTTCAAGGCAAGTAAAAAGCAGAGGTGGGTTGCCACTGCCTTCCTCTGCAGAGTCTTCCTTGGTGTTCTCCCGTCCAAGTACCGACCCTGATTAGTTTCTGAGAGCTGATAAGGTCGGTCTATACCTTGTTGCCTTCCCTCCCATGGCACTACAACCTCACTTCTATTTTTGATGATATTTCAACATTGCCAAAAAGCAACATGATATGCTAGGGATGTTTGGAATGCAGCAGATAGGCAATTTTCACAGGTACAGGATTTTCCAGTTTCTTCATTGGAATGGTGGTTTTGATCGTCACATTAGTCAATATTGTTCCCAATTTGCTTAATGTCAAATTTTAATTTTTAATTTTTTTTAGGATTCTTACTGAACAGCATATGTTCTGATAAAACTTGTAAAAAATAAATAAAGTGATTGATTCTGATGGAACTATCAGTGGCTTCACTGTGCATAGTTCCCTATTTAAAGCACAGACCAGCTGACTATTTTACCCATATAGTGTTGGATAGCATAACTCTTCACTGACTTTCTGCTTAATAAACTAGGCTTAATTGTGAAATTAATCCTACAAGCTAGGCTTCAACAGTACGTGGATAGAGAACTGCCAGAAGTACAAGCTGGGTTCCGAAGAGGTAGAGGAACTAGAGATCAAATTGCCAACATTCACTGGATTATGAAGAAAGCAAGAGAGTACCAGAAAAACATCTACTTCTGCTGCATTGACTATGCTAAAGCCTTTGACTGTGTGGATCACAGCAAACTATGGCAGGTCCTTAAAGAGATGGGAGTACCAGACCACCTCACATGTCTCTTGAGAAACCTGTATAAGGGCCAAGAAGCGACAGTTAGAACCGGATATGGAACAACTGATTGGTTTAGCATAGGAAAAGGAGTACGACAAGGATGTATATTGTCACCTTGCTTATTTAATATATATGCAGAGTACATCATGCTAAATGCTGGCCTGGATGAATAAAAAGCGGGAATTAAGATTGATGGGGAAAAGATTAACAACCTCAGATATGCAGACGATACCAGATATGCAGAAAGTGGAGAGGACCTTAAGAGCCTCTTGCTCAAAGTGAAAGAGGAGAGTGCAAAAGTGGGCTTGAAGCTCAACATCAAAAAAACTGAGATCATCGCATCCAGCCCCATCACTCCTTGGCAAATAGAAGGGGAAGTCATGGACGTAGTGACAGACTTCACATTCCTGGGATCCCAGATCACTACAGACTGTGACAGCAGCCATGAAATTGTCAAAGCAATGGTATTTCCAGTAGTCATGTATGGCTGCGAGAGTTGGACTATAAGGAAGGCCGAGCACCGAAGAATAGATTCTTTTGAACTATGGTGCTGGAGAAGACTCTTGAGAGTCCTTTGGACTGCAAGAAGATCAAATCAGTCAATCCTAAAAGAAATCAACCCTGACTGTTCCCTGAAAGGCCAGATAATAAAACTGAAGCTCAAATACTTTGGCCACCAAATGAGAAGGGAGCACTCACTGGAGGAGACCCTGATGCTGGGAAAGACTGAAGGTCAAAGAAGACGGGGGCGGCAAAGGATGAGATGGTTAGAAAGTGTCATAGATGCAACGAACATGAAATTGAGCCAACTTCAGAGGATGGCGGAAGACAGGAAGGCCTGGCGTGATCTGGTCCATGGGGTCACGAAGAGATGGACTCGACTGTGCGACTGAAGAACAACAAAATTGTGAAATAACTTTCACACAGATCCATCAGCACAGTTCACAACACTTGCTATATTAGAGGCACTAATCCACAGTTACAACACTGTACTATTGCCCCGGGTAATGAAAATAATGGATAGTCACGTTTGCAGTCCATAGTTATAATCTTCTGGATTCAGAGTATGAGATCAAGATGGCAGTGTGCAGAATGTAGTGGTGGAAAAGGCCATTAAGTTTCAGCTGATTTATGGAGAACCCATAGAGTTTTCAAGGCAAGATATGTTCAGTGGTGGTTTGCCATTGCCTGCCTTTGAGAAGAGACCTTGGACTTCCTTGGTGGTCTCCCATCCAGGCACTAAGCAGGGCTGACCCAGCTTAGCTTCCGAGATCTGATGAGATTGGGCTAGCTTGGACCGTCTAGGTCAGGTCAGTCTACAGCATACACAAGGTTTATGAGTTTTACTTAATTATTAAAACAGCTGTATTTCATCTTTCCTCATGGCTTAAGGTGCCTTATAAGAGACAATTAAATAGAATAAAATCCCAGATATCTCCCCTCCAAGTTCAACATAATTTTCAAGCTTTTGAAGTACATCACAGATTTTGACTGCCTTCACGGAAGTGGCAGAATGTCCCACATGCTCTTATTGTGGCAGTTATGGGAGAGCAGGTAGTTTAAATGCTCCAGCTACAAATGTGACGGAGGACATGTGAGCAACATGTTCAGGGCACATCTCGCTCCCAAGATCCATGACATGCCATTCTTGGGTTAAGGGAAAATCCATATTTTCTTCAGATCCCTTCATAGAAGGTAGAAGAAGAAGAAGAAGAGATTGGATTTATACCCCGCCCTTCACTTGGAGTCTCAGAGCGGCTTACAAACTCCTTTCCCTTCCCCTCCCCACAACAGACACCCTGTGAGGTGGGTGGGGCTGAGAGAACTCTGACACAAACTACTCTTTTTCAAGGACAGCTGTGCCAGAGCTTGTGACTGACCCAAGGTCACATCAGCAGGTGCAAGTGGAGGAGTGGGGAATCAAACCCGGTTCTCCCAGATTAGAGTCCACACACTTAACCACTACACCAATCAGGTACTTCCACTGATAAAAATGTAGAAAATCAATGTGTGTACAGTACCATGCAACCTGATACTTTAGCAGGTTTAATTTAAAACAAATAAAATGTATGCATGAAACTGTTGGCATTTCAGTACTTAAAATAAATTTGAAAGTGAATGGAATCTGATGATCTTTCCACTCATTTCCCTTCCTGGGCTGTTTTCACATGGTGTACAAGTCTCACCAGATGTTGAATGATGTTGCCTTTGAGGGGTGTGGGAAAGGAGCAGTGAAATCTTCCCCCAATCTCCAAGGCGGCGGCGGGGGGGGGGGAGTCATTGCTGCTGTCTACAATGATGCTGTCTACAAGGAAGGATGTTGACAAGCTCGAGCGTGTCCAAAAGAGGGCAACCAGGATGGTGAGAGGGTTTGAATCCAAGTCTTATGAGGAAAGGCTGAAAGAGTTGGGTCTGTTTAGCCTGGGAAAGAGAAGGCTTAGAGGGGACATGATTGCAGTCTTCAAGTATTTGAAGGGTTGTCATGTAGAAAATGGAGCAGACCTATTCTCTCTTGCTCCGGATTGCAAGACTAGATCTAATGGGTGGAAATTACAAGGGAGTTGTTACCGGCTAAATATCAGGGAAAACTTCCTAATTGTAAGAGTGGTTGAGCAGTGGAACAGTCTGCCTCAGGAGGTGGTGGATGCTCCTTCACTGGACATTTTCAAGCGGAGGCTGGACGACCATCTTTTGGGTATGTTGTAGGGCTATCTTTTGGCTATGCTCCTGCAGAGTGCAGGGGGTTGGACTAGATGACCTGCAAGGTCCCTTCCAACTCTAACGTTCTATGATTCTATGGTGACCAGGCCTGGAGCCACTGTTAATGCACACTCACGGTTCTTGGCTTCCCTGGATTATGTACGCTCCGGGGACATCAAGTGGGGTTGGTTGTGCACCACTGAATATCAACTGCATAGTTGTGCTGCTTTTTTTCCACCAATGTCATTGGTGGCATCCATCAGTCAGCAGCGTTCCTTAGCATTTTTGGAACTGACTGGGTCAAACAACACTTCCCAAATAGGAATGCAAGGACATATAAATCCAGTTTTGCCTATATGCTTGGCTTTGGGAGTCAAACAGAGAAGCAAAATGGTCAGGCTGAAGCACTTGAGAAATAAGGGATTCAGCCTTACCCAGTCCAGAGATACCTTTCTAACCAAGGGAAGTCCTCCTTTTGTAAGGTGATCTCCCCCCCCCCGCCCCAGTCTGGTGAATGTGTGGGGAGGGGAGTGGCCACCTGTGACAAAATGCTGGACAACTGGACCCAGTGAAGGTTCAAGTCACACAGGCAAAGCAAAGAAGGCTGCCGTACTTTTATTCCTTATTGGTTGGTTTGTCCGGGCCTTCCACAAAATATGCAAAGAAGAATTATTCAAAAGGACTGCACTGTACAAAACGATTCATAAAATTACTTGGATAAATCGTTAGGGACTGTGGTCTATACTACTGTGTGTGCAGCTTGCTATAAGTAAGATTCTACAATGCAATTTTTTTTTATCCTTTAATGTGTCAAGTTAATACTTACGCTTTGCCTCAGTTGTGTTTTTAGATTTCTGGTTGATTTGACAACCCTGATCCTATTGCATTGTTTATTGAATGTCCCGTCCCGTGGATTGTATTGACTTCCTCTGTGTAATGCAACTTGAGTCCAAGTGAGACAATAAATAATGTCTGTGTAAAGGGCTGTCCAGTCGCAGCTGAGGTCTGGCGGCCCCAGTAAGGGGCTTTCAAGGAAAGAGAGAAGCAGAGGTGGTTGGCCGTGGCCTTCCTCTGCAGAGCCTTCCATGGTTGTCTCCCTTGCCAGTACTGACCCTGCTTTGCTTCCGAGATCTGACGAAATCAGACTATACCAGGAGGCCTCCTCTCCCACTATTAATAATGTAAATAAACGAACAGACTTTTTTAAAAACAGAGAAAGGTAGGCGGGGCCTGGGCCTGGGCCTGGGGAAGAGGAAGCAGTGTAAGAGCACAACGTTTTGAACCATTATTGAACATGAAACGTTTTCATTGCTTGATGGTTCAACGGCCAGTTTGGAAACAAACAGCAGTCTGACCTAGTCTTTGGGCCCTGAGTCAGCACGGTACATGTAACTCTCGCAAGCATTTTGACTGGTAAAGAGTTGAACCCACATTGTGAAAGGAAAGAAAAACTGGGATTTTTTCTAGGTGTCAATATTTTCATTCTAAATTCCTCTTCTGAGGACATGTGAAATCCTTGGCGATGGGGGGGGGGAGAAACCAGAGACTGGAACGCATCTCCCCCCAAAATGCACTTATAATATACTTGGCAATCGGAACATTACTTATAGCATGTTGCGAAAGTAGACAGCTGCACAATCATTTTTCCTCGGAGGCGGCATGGTCGGAGTTTGAATAACTGCTAATTCTTTCAAGAATAATTTTATTAGCATTGCTTCAGCACCATAACATTTGTTTGGAAAGGCCATTGCAAATCTTTTGAGAAGATCCTTAAATATTTGCATGAATGCCCTTATGTACAGAGCACTAGAAAGACAGAAATCTGTTCTCTCTCTTTCTCCCCCCCTCTCTCTTGGTCTTTTATTCTCCTAGCATCATCACTATTGTGAGTAGGAAAAATTATTAAACTCATTATGAAGAGGCTATACTACTTTGCACTTTACCTAAACTACAAAAGCGGTGACAGAGTTCAATCAAAGTTCCCGCAACAGGAACCAACGCTTTTTTTTTTACAGTGTGAAAACCTGATTTCCAAACAGCAACAATGAAACAAAGAACAAAACTGGGGGGGAAAGCCTTCCAATACACAGAAACAGAAGGTTTGCACCACAGAGTAGCTACTTCTCATAGTGTGAGCCTATGTTTGGGCTATAGCACTTAAATGACAGGTGGGAGCTTATGCAATCGAATGCTCCTCCATATTAAGAGAGAGAGAGAGAGAGAGCCCTGTCCATAGGACATTTTCCCCATACATAAAATATGCAATCAGGTAAGCCTGCAAATGCAGTCAGAAGTGGTATGGCTTGTGACAAATCGTCTGTCAGTGAAAACTGCCACCACTTGACGCTTTTACTATAATTATCCAAAGTACCTTCAAGTATACTCTGCCATTTCTCTTATTTAGCAGTCAGTTCTGTAGCACACAGGTATAAGGCGTAGGGGCTGATTTGGTATATTTCTGGATTTGAGACTGAAGAATTCCTGCACAGCTGCAGTTAACCTCAGTTAGGGGTGCCAGACCACCCAGTGGAGGTGGGGTCCCCCCCCACCAGACCCCTACTACCCTACTGCTGATCAGCTGCTCGGAGGGGGGGACTTACCCAGAAAAAGAGCAAGGCCCAGTTGACATTGCAGCAACTTGTCTACATCACTTCTAATGTGACCCAGAAGTGACATCACCAGGTCAGTCACATCAGGGCAACACTCTGGTATTTGGGCAAAAATCACTATGGTAGAAGCCAAATTTACCAGAGTTTTTGCTCAAATACTAGAGCATTGCTTCAGTGTCGCTGCATGATGATGACAGTTCCAGGTCATGTCGGAAGCGACGCAGAGATGCTGCTGCAACATCAGCTGGACCTCCCTTCCCCTCCTGGTAAGTCCCACCCCATGCCCCGCCAGTTGCCAGGAGGGACCAGGCAACTCTAATCTCAAATCAGAAGGCAAATGTAGCATCTCATTCCCAGATCATCCCTCAGAATCCTATATTCTTCTTGGATAATTTAGAAACTGTACCCCTGATACGTTTCATCCTCAACCACCCTCCAAAACAGTCATTTTCTCCAAGGGAACTGACCTATGTAGTCTGGAGATCAATTGGAATTCTGGGAGATCGCCAGGCCCCACCTGGAGGTTGGTAACCTAAACTCCAGGCCCCACATGCAGGCTGGCAGCCCTTGTTCCGAGGCATAGGATCTATGGAGAATGTGGAGCCAGTCTTCCGCTGAAGAAGAGCATGAACAGTCTCAAGTGTTTCAATAGGAATTACTCATCTTTCTGTGGCAGGGAGGGGCAAGTGTGAAAGCAGTGGAGGAGCAGCGCCAGAGAGAAGCGTTTCCACCCCGTCTATATGGGTGAGGAAAATGTGTTTCCCCCTCCCAGAGTCTCATTTGGCGGAGGCACATTCTAGACACATATGCTGGGACATATTGTTTGTCATAGCATGTAACTTCCTAGCCTTCTTGGTATTGGAAGTAATGATGGATTATGACTAAGGCGCAAACTCTGCCATGTCTATAGAACATCTGTCTCTCCAGCCGACAGCACTGGCTTGCAACTCATGACACTGGTCGATCAGCTGCTGAGCCGCAGGGCAGAACCCCAGTTCTCCTCTGTGAGAGGCAAAGACAGCCTTTAGGCTGAGGCAGGCCTTCTGAGGTTTGGATGAGGCACCAGGCAAAGGGTGGGGATTGGTTCCACTTTCCCTGAGCTTTCTGCATGGGAAAAGCAAAAACATTAAACCATTCTGAGTGATGGTCTCAGCTGAATGCAGCCCTCATCAAAGTTCCTCATCAAAGGTTCCTAAGTAAGCTCAATAGTCACGGGATAAAAGGACAAGTCCTCTTGTGGATCAAAAACTGGCTAATTAATAGGAAACAGAGAGTGAGTATAAATGGGTATTTTTCTCAGTGGAGGGTGGTAAGCAGTGGGGTACCACAGGGATCAGTACTGGGTCCGATGCTTTTTCACTTGTTTATTAAGGATTTGGAGTTGGGAGTAAGCAGTGAAGTGGCTACATTTGCCGATGACACAAAGTTGTTCAGGGTGGTGAGAACCAGGGAGGCTTGTGAGGCACTCCAAAGGAATCTGCCAAGGATGAGTGAGTAGGCATCAATGTGACAAATGGCATTCAATATGGTCAAGTGCAAAGTGATGCACATTGGAGTCCAAAATCCTAACTATGAATACACATTGATGGGGTCTGAACTGGTAGAAACTGACTAAGAGAGAGATCTTGGAGTAATAGCAGATAAAGGCAACTAGAATGGTAAAAGGGTTGGAACACTTTCTCTATGAAGACAGGTTAAAACGCTTGGGGCTCTTTAGCTTGGAGAAATGATGGCTGAGGGGTGACATGACTGAGGTTTATAAGATTAAGCATGGGATAGAGCATGGACGGCTTCAAAAAGGAATTAGATAAGCATATGGAGCAGAAGTCCATCAGTGGCTATTAGCCACAAGGTATAGATAGGAACTCTCAGGCTGTAATGTATCCGGTCCAGACAAGTCCAGAGACAAACGTCGAGCTTCGCTCCAAGAGACAATGGACTATGCAGATCCTAGCCCGCTCCAATCAGGGGGCTAGGTTCCCGGCCAAGAGCCTATGGGACTCTCGGCCACTGTAAATAACCTATAGGGAAGTAGGGGTGTGTTTTGGGTGGCAGTTTCTCGGGGAATATAAGCCGGCCTGTAAGCCGGCCAAAGTTGTCTTGTTCCAGATAGAATAAAGTACGCTTTGCTGAAATCACTCTCCGTTTGCATACTTTTCACAGGCTGGGGCAAGGGATGCACTGTCTTCTTGGTGCTGGGGGGGGCAACAGTGGGAGGGCCCCACTGCCAGGCCTCCTGATGGCACCTGGTATTTCTGGCCACTGTGTGACACAGTGTGTTGGACTAGATGGGTCACTGGCCTGATCCGACATTGGCTTCTCTTAGGTTCTTATGTTCACCAGCATGGTTGCCAGCTCTGGGTTTGGAAATTGATGATTTGAGGAGTGGAGCCTGGGGAGGGTGGGGTTTGTGGAGAGGAGGGACCTCAGCAGGGTATAATGCCATAGCGGCCACCCACCCCCCAAGCAGCCATTTTCTCCAGGGGAACGAACCTCTGTAGTCAGGAGGTCAATTCTATTCCTTGAGGTTGGCAGCCCTACTTACCACCCATGCTGGCCACTCCACCCGGATTTCTAGCCAAATGATCATGTACAATAATGTTCAAAGTGGTGGATTTGATCCCTATCCTGTCACTCTACTGAGTGAAGTCTATTTATTCATTAAAATATTTTAAAACCCCAACTTTCCTTTTGGGTCAAGTTTGAAGCATCCCTCCAGTCTAAGGAGGCTTCCTCCAACTTCCTTCTGTTTGAGGAAGAGCCACTTTTTTGAAAGGATCCTTAGGCTGGGGAAAAGCTACTTGGAAGATGGTTGGATCCATCCCAATATATATATAACACATATGAAGTTTTGAAACTTTCCCCTTGCTTTAGCATAATAGGTATTTCCATTTCCTGCGGGAGCACACAGAAGCTCCGGCAGTAAGGAGCCCAGGGGATGGGCACATGCAACAAGCCCCACCCCCTGCTCCCAGCAGCCCTCAGTCGGGCCACGAGGAGCAAGAAGCAGCCAGGTAAGTTGCAGAGCCCACCCCCCACCCGCATTCAGGTACAAGCTCTCCCTCCTCTGTGAGGGCAGATCTGCGCGCGCGCGCCCCCCGCAATAGCTAGCAATCCAAAACAGTCCAGTGGCACCTTTAAGACCAAGTTTTATTCAGGTACAAGCTCTCCCTCCTCTGTGAGGACAGATCTGCATGTTCCTCCCCCCCCCCACAATAGCTAACAATCCAAAACAGTCCAGTGGAGTGATGTCAGGGGGTGTGGTATATGCAAATAAGTTGTGCTAATGTTATGCTAATGAGCTCCTGCACCTCTTTTTTCTATGAAATGACCCCAGGGTATTACTGCCTGTAAGAAGAGCCAGTGTTATAATTCCCATTTTGCAATTTGGCGTTAGGGTAATAGTGCCTTGCAGTGAGCAATGTGCATACCTAGAACTGGTCTCCAGACTATAGAGATCTGTTTTCCTGGGGGGGGAAAGGCAGCTTCAGAAGGTGGACACTCTGGCATCACATCCCCACTCAGTTCCCTCCCCTCTCCAAACTCTGTGCTCCCCATGCACCCTCCCCAAATCTCCAGGAATTTTTCAAGGCAGAGTTGGTGATGCTACTCAGAACATTGTTGTTCCATTTACTGTACCATATGGAGGTGTAATGATCTGTGCAGGACTGGGAGCAAGGCCTAGTGCGGCCTGGTCCCAGGAGAGACCTGCATGGCAGTAGAAAGCAGACAGCCTACAATCCCCATAATGCTTAGAGAG
This sequence comes from Gekko japonicus, assembly GCF_001447785.1. Classification (NCBI taxonomy): domain Eukaryota; kingdom Metazoa; phylum Chordata; class Lepidosauria; order Squamata; family Gekkonidae; genus Gekko; species Gekko japonicus. The sequence continues at coordinate 41,451 of NW_015171635.1, forward strand.
GGTTGTAACCAATCAGTTTCCAGAGGTTCTGTAAGGAGATTCTGACTTAAGCTGTTAACTGTGAAAAACGGTGTTCTTTTGCTCTTCTGCGGTCTTGTCTCACAGAGGGGACAGTCTGGTCTGAGGAGAAAGATCCTGGCAGGAGTCCTGGTCTAAGAGGGCTGTGGGCCTTGAAGTAGTAACCAGTTAAGTGAACTAGGTAGTCGCGTTAGGTTCTGTTTATTTTGCCCTTTAAATACTGTTATATCTTTTAAAGCAACTTGTCTTGTTTTCCTTGCCCCAGTACTGTGTTAATAAACCATTTTGTTTCAGTATTCTCTGCCTGGTCATCACACCTATGTTCTCGGCTTAAAAAGGGGCATTTTTGGATGGGCTTGGGAGGGTACTCTGGGCTTTCTCAAGGGACGTGAAGACCAGAGTGGTGGCAGCTGAAGGTGGCAACCCCCTGGGGGTCATGACAAGAGGTATGTGTACATACCTTCCCATGCTGTCCAATCCTTCTTCATGTGACTATCTTTACAGTGGTGGGCTTACAGTTGCAGTCGGGCAATTCTAAGGATCTTCAGAAGCTTACCAGGTCTGCTAGGGTTGCCAGACCCCGCCCCCCCTCAGGTAGAGGTGAGGTCTTCTGCTGCCACTAGGCCCTGCCCCCTGCCACCAATCAGCTGGCCAGCAAAGGGGCTTACCAGGAGACAGAGAGACGCTAGCAATGTGATGATGTGGTGATCACATCAGTGATGTCTCAGAGACACTCTAGTATTTGGGGGGGAACTCTATGGTAGAAGCCATCTTTACCATAGACTTTTGGCCAAAATACCAGAGCATTACCCCAACACTGCGATGTGATGATGTCACTTCAGGCACACACCAGACGTGATGTCGCCACATTGCCATCACTGTCACCTGGACCTCCTTCCTGCTCCTAGTAAGTCCTCCCATCCCCCACCAGTTGCTAGGAGGGTCCTGGCAACCCAACACTTTGCAGGGGCACCTTAAGACATATGAAGGCCCTAAACTGTGTCATGTATGACAGTCCCTCTCTGTGTGTGTGTGTGCATGCAAGGGCTGTCCAGTTGCTTCCAATTTATGCTGACCCTATTAATGACCTCCCAAATGTCCTATCCTTAACAGCCTTGGCCAGGTCTTGAAAACTGAGGGCCATGACTGCCTGGATGGAGTCAATCCATCTCCTGTTGGATCTTCCTTATTTCTTGCTGCCTTCAACTGTTCCCACCATTATTGTCTTTACCAAACTAAAAAAACAGTTTAGTAAATGTATAGGGGTTGTATTTACAGGCTTCTCATAATCTGAGGCCCAAAACTGTCTCTTGGGCAGAAATCCATCACCTCTGAGCCAATGAGAAGTGCAAATTGTAACTCCTGTTACCTATTTTTAGGGCTGACAACTCCCAATGTGGAAATTCCTCGCAATAAGGGGGTGGAGCCTGCGGAGGGCAGGGTTTAGGGAAGGGAGGGTCCTCAGCAGGGTATAATACCCTGCAGTCCACCCTCCAAATCAGTCATTTTCTCCAAGGGAACTGACATCAGTCACTTGGAGATCAGTTGTCATCCCACGAGGTCTCCAGGTCCCTCCTGGAGGTTGGCAACCATCTTTTAATCTGTTGCTCAGCATTCTATGAGATGCAGTGGCTTCAGACAGCATTTGCAGGGTCTGTATGCTAAATATACCATTTGTCTGAATTATTCTTGCTTAGATGTCCTTTTTTCCCGATTTATTCCTCTTCTCCAAGGAGGACTTTCCACGGCTATTCCCTTTTCTTACCCCTAATTGTCCCTCTTGCGTGGGAGCAATGGGGAGAGGAAGAAAAGGGGGCTAGCAACAGCCAAACTCCTGAATGAGGGATGACAAAGGCAAGGAGAATTGATGAGAGGGCTTTCATGCCCAGAACAGAGAATCTCCCTCTCTATGCTTAGGGCCTTGTGTGTGTCTGTGTGTGTGGGTGCCTGCACGCGTGCACCAGAGAAGCATTTACAATCAATGGGGAGAAAATGGGACATTTTCCTTTAAATGTGTAGCTCCTGCTGGCACTTCATCTAAGGTTCCTTTCTGCACACTATTATTTAATACAGTTCAGCCACACAAAGGACACTTAATTCATTTCATTCTGAAGTAGAACAGCTAATTTAGAAGCAGAGCTAACCTTGGGGGGGGGGGGCTGGGAAATACCTCAGGCCTGTTAAGGCTCTGTTTTGCTTAGCTGTTTTTTTTTTTTAAACTTAACTACAAAGGGATCCAAGATGAAACTACCCGACCAAATCCTATAGCATGAGACTTTTATAAGCACAGTTAAATAGTTCTAGTAGAGTTGCAGGCATACTGTAGAATTAAATGTGGACCTCAGCCCAGGATTCGGTCTCTTGAGACTCCCGGGTCTTTTTTAAAAAGAGGCATTTCTCCAGCCCTTAGAGCTGCAAAGATGCACTCGAAAGAGAATGGATGGCATTCGTGACATTTTGTAATACCAGGCAAGTGGTGGGATAAGTTTTCTGATGTTCAGGGATAGGGCTTCCTCCCCCTCCTCCCCTCCTCCCCTCCTCTTCCTCTTCCTCCTCCTCCTCCTCTTCTTCTTCTTCTTCTTCTTCTTCTGTCATCTATCTGTGTGTGTGTGTGTGTGTGATTTTATTAAACACACGGGTGGGTCTCTGTGTGATTTTATTAAACACACGGGTGGGGTGCGGGGAAGGCCGCATGATATCCAAACCACAACACATCTGAGGAGGCCAGGCTAGTCTGAGCTATCCAAATCAGGGCACAGCTGAGGTACCACCTTTAAAATAACAGGAGATTTCCAATATGCAATGTTTGATGGCAGACAACACTCATCCCAAAACCACACTCTGGGAAATTTCTTCCTCAGCAGCCCTCTGTGCTTGAATTCTACAAAGCCTAAACAAATCAAGCTGCCGAGATGTTATTCCCTTGAGATGTGCCTCACATACAGTTTGATGAGGGTTTTCTCCCTCACTTCTTTCCTGTTTACCTGGCCCTTGAGATCCTGTACATTATTTTCTGTATTTTGAGCAACACCTTGTGCTGGTGTGCATTCAATATGTCTGTTCAGTATAATTCACCTAGCTCAGTGTAAACAGGACTACTATTAATTCTTTGCACTTATGGCGTAAAGGCTATGAAATGCCAGCTTCATTGAAATCTATATGCAGTCATGCACACACGCATACTTACAGTGTGTCCTGTCCTAACAGCTTGGGCTCAATGGTTTCGATCCGAGGAAGAAATTATCTGTGCCCTTTCCCTTGCACATGGGCTCCCCGAAAGCCATGGTTCTTGTGCAAACAGCAGTGCTAGCACAAGAGGGAACATTGTCCACCACAGAGACTATCTAGCACGCATTCATTCCTAGGCTCCAAACCAATATGTTAATTGTCTTATTTTATCTCTTCTCATTCCTGGCCAGCAAGACCTAGGGACTAAACACTTTATAATACTTCTGAAGGACGCAAAAAACAAATCACTAGGAAACTGTTTTGTTCAAAGACAGAGATCACCGTTCAGGCCAATGTGGGGATTTTCAGAAGCAAAATGATATCAGGCTTTCCTGAGTTTCAAGGAGAAGAGATTTCCAGATTTGCAGATCAGCCCTGATGCACTTCGTTGCACTCCAAACTTAGGAGATACATTTAAGAACCTTCTTGACTTTCTTCGAGGTCATGTTGAAATACGGAGATCAAAACAGACCACTAGCACTTGTTCCCATGAGCAAAAGAATGATTCAACAGAAACCTGAAGTAGAAGGATGAACGGTGTCACTTCAGTCTGCAAATGCAGAACCACATTTGAGAATATCTTCCCCTCCCTCACCCCCTAAGTAGAAAACCAGCATAGTGTGCACATCCAAACAATTATTTTCCTCTGTTCGTCCACCCCAGTGGCAGTGAGGCCTTGGGCTAGTAGTCTACTGGGGTGCTGCCCAAATTTTGATCCTCTGCCTAGTAGAGACCTCAGAATGTCAAGCAAACTTTTTTATTTGTTTATGCATGCATTTGTTTGTTTATTCCTAGTCCACCTTTCTCACAGGTACTTAAGGCAGTTCACACATAGTGAGCCAGTACAATCAGCAAAAGGGAACATTCAGTAACCAATGCATGAGGATTTTAGAAGTCTGGAACCATCAGAAAGAACTGAAACATTCACACGACACATTAAGCAGGACAGAGATTGCGTAAATAGGATCTTACTTAGAATAAGCTATACACAGTCCAATTCAAGCTTGTAAAGCTATTTTGTACTGTGCAGCCTTATTAGGTAAAGGCAAAGGTTCCCCTTGCTTGAAAGCCAGTTGAATCCAATTCTAGGGTTGCGGTGCTCATCTCCGTTTCCAAGCCGAAGATGTCTCCGTGGTCATGTGGCTGGCATGACTAAATGCCGAGGCACATGGAACGCTGTTACCTTCCCACCGAAGCAGTACCGATTTATCTACTTGCAATTTCTTGCTTTCGAACTTCTAGGTTGGCAGGAGCTGGGGCCAGAGACGGGAGCTGGGGCTTACTCGGTCATATGACACTTGGGTCTCGAACTGCTGAACTACTGACCTTCCAGCCTGCAGTTCAGTGTCTTAACTACTTGAACCACCACAGCTTACCTGCACACAAAAGCCCTCTTGAACAGTTCAGTTTTGCATAGTTTGTGGAAGGCCATGAGAAGAGGAGCTTTCCTGACCTCTTTGGGCAGGCCCTGCCATAGTTGAATGTACAAAAATATATTCCTTAAAAATTATATATATATGTATATATGCATACATATACAGACATACATATATGAGAATTAGTAACAAGCAGAAATTTTGTAATTACCAACAAATATTTTTAAATACGTTTAAAGATAAGCCAAAATCTCATTATACCATTTGTTTGTCTTATGATATTTGAAAGAATGGTACTGTGCTGATTAATCCATAAAAGGAAGCCATTTGTTTAATAAATTAGAATTACAAGAAATCAACCCTGACTATTCCCTGGAAGGCCAGAGACTGAAGCTCAAGCTCAAATACTTTGGCCACCAAATGAGAAGGGAGCACTCACTGGAGAAGACCCTGATGCTGGGAAAGATTGAAGGTCAAAGAAGACGGGGACGGCAAAGGATGAGATGGTTAGACAGTGTCATAGATGCAGCGAACATGAAATTGAGCCAACTTCAGAGGGCAGCGGAAAACAGGAAGGCCTGGCGGGATCTGGTCCATGGGGTCGTGGAGAGTTGGACTCGACTGTGCGACTGAACAACAACAAACCTGAAGTAGATACAGTGGCTGAAATATGATCAGCTATTTTGTCCATGGTGAAGAATTCCCAAATTTTTACATACCGTCCTGCAACTGAAGGAACAGAGGCAATTGTTGATTACGCCCATTTGCAGTTGGCACCTGCAGAACCTCCTGCTGATTTGAGCAACGTCGTCGTTGTGGTGGAACATCGGGAGAGAGGCAGTCCCACAAATAAGAGGGGGCAAGACCATGAAGGGTTTTGTATGTGGATAGCCGATACCTTAAATGGAGCTCGGTAACAGATGGGCGACCACAGGAGGGTCTGCGGAATGGGAGGAAGATGCCTGCTCCGTCTGGCTCCCCCTAGTAGTCCAGCCCTGGCATTCTGGACCAGTTGGGGCTTCTGAGATGATCTGGAAGGGAGACCAACCTATGGTGCATTACACCAGTCCAGTCCCAATGTTACTGTGGCGTGGATCCAGGTGGCCAGGTCAGCCAAATCAAGGGGCCGTTTTATGGACTTGGCTGAGTAGGTAGATAGCCTCTCTTGCAGCTACATTATTTTGATAAGCAGAGGTGGTTTGCCATTGCCTTCCTCTGTGAAATCTTCCTCATAAGCATTCATAGCTACCACGATAGGACGAGACTGGGCTACACCATGCTACCTGTCAGGTAGCCCTGTCAAAGATCTAGAATGTAGAGGGGTGCACCTCCTCTTCCTTCTCAGCTCTTCCCTGTCCAGCTTCTGTGTGCTATCTCATGCTTGACCTTGTTGTTGTTCCCAGCTGCAATTAACTCGGCTGGGAAAGCTAACGGTTTTTGCGCTTTGCCCGCTTGCCTGCTTGCTTCAGCCCCCGCGCATGAACTATAGTGATTGGCTTCAGCTCATGGGGGGGGGGAACGTTTGATTACACTATAAGTCAGAGGCCCTTATATGGTAGGATATTCCTGACACAAGCTGTATACGTGTACTTTAGTACTGGGACCATCAATAAACACTTATCTTCTTATGAAGCCTGGTGTGATGTGACCTGACTAAGGACCCTGACACTACCTTCCCTCCACAAAAGTCAGTAGTCATCTATAATATATGTTTTCATTTATTGTTATTGTGCTAAAAAAATAAGTCAATAAGTCATCAGATATTTGTGATACTCTTACATTAATTGAATTGGTCTAATTCATGGTTTTGTCATCCCAAATACAAAGAGCATGGCTGTAAATAACATGACTTGAAATAAATACTCAGCAGGATTGCACAATGTCCAGGCTTCTAGTTACAAACGTAAAGAAGCAATCTTCTTTGTATCAGTAAAATAGCTGCACACTGTACAGAAACTGTTTATTTGCATCTGCAGCACTGAGCTTCTGCGTCTAAACATGAAATCCACAGAGATTAGTTATTCCCTCTTGGCAAGTACTAACAACATCAACTGCATTGCAAACAGTGTTGAAAAGAAAAATTGCCAAGTAATTCACTTAACATATCTAGGTCAGGGAAGAAGGATTCATGAGATCAGTCAGCTCAAGAACCAGCAAGTCACAAGCTAGCTTTTAAAAGTAGAGTACACAAGAAACAATAAGTGGGTGGGGTTGCCAGCATGACTGAGCTGTTGGAAAGCCCCCTCACTGGGCACCATGTCATCACTGGCAACACGATGATGTCACTTCCAGTACGACCAGAAGTGACACTATGGCGTTGGTGGCAACACTCTAGCATTTGACCAAAACTCTGTGGTTTTGACTGCATGTTACAGAGTCATTGGTGAGTTGGTGATTTAACTTCCAGTCATGCCCAAAGTGGCATTATTGCAACAGGACACCAGCAGTTACCTCCTCCACTTCCTCCATTTTTCTTCCATCACCCAGCTGAGTGGTGACAGGAAGGGAGGTGGACAGGAGGTCTCCCACGCAAAGTGGGAACTAGGAACACCTATAAGTAGGGTAGCTGGTCATCACCAAGCAGACTGTGGAGATACATGACCACCAAATCAATACACAAAGAAAAATTACTCTTAACTTCAAAAAGAGGAAGCTGAAATTACTGGTTGTCCCTGGGTGAAGAAGTCTTACATCCCTCCCCCAGCACTGAATGGCAATTGAACTTGAGGTTCTGCTCTTCCCAAGATGGCCATAATTTCACTGGGACACTCTGCTCCTCCTCTTTTCCCACCTGGCATTCAACCAGGTGGTTTCACAGGATGTTCCTCCCCTGAGTACACCCATGACTGCCAGCCTACAAGCTGTCCACAGAGGAGCTCCAGGCTTCGGCCTTAGTTGTTGGATCTACCCAAGGCTGCTGAGAGCCATCATGGATCCCCAGGCTGGGGTTCTCTTTGGGGACCTCCTTCATGTTCAGAAGAAAACACACACAATGCTTGAATCAGACCCTCTGCCAATATCCTCCAGTGGCAGTTTGCCTGGTTCCTGTGGAGGTGGAAAGTACTGTTCAGCCACAGACACCTTATGGTGTCCCTGTAGGGTTTTCAAGGCAAGAGATGTTCAGAGGCAATTTGCCATGGCCCACCTCTACATAGCAACCTTGGACTTCTTTGGTGGCCTCCCATCCAAGTCAGGGTTGATGTCTTGTAGGATTGACTGATTTGATCTCCTTGCAGTCCGAGGGACTCTCAAGAGTCTTCTCCAGCACCATAGTTCAAAAGAATCTATTCTTCGGCACTCGGCCTTCCTTATAGTCCAACTCTCGTAGCCATACATGATGATAGATAGATGAATGACAAGGCTTAAATAGCCAAGTGACTGATACATCTTAGTATTTTCCTGTATTTCCATGATGTTTTGTGCTTTCATGCCAATAAATGTTTTGTCTGTGTGTGACATAGATGAATGCATCTCTGGCACCTTGCAGCACCCTGGTGGCATGGGCACAGGATGGAGGAAGGCACACTGGTTCAAGAAGGCAAGCTAATTGAGGATTAGAACAAAGTCTGAGTCCGGTGGCACCTTTAAGACCAACAAAGTTTAGTTCTAAGCTTTATACCCAGAATTAAGGTCTGTTGGTCTTAAAGGTGCCCGACTGGACTCCAACTTTGTTCTGTTGCTTCAGACCAACATGGCTACCCACCTGAATCTATTCTAACTGAGGATTATTGAGCACAGTGAACCTGTAAAAAACCATAAGGGCCCACGATGAAGGAGAGAGGGGAACCCAAAGAACCTAAAGAACAGGTCCTGGGTTGTAGCTACAGAAAGAGAAACAAGTTCATTAGCATATAGATTCAATCCCCCCCCCCCATCAAGGAGGGATAAGGCTCTTTCTGGATGCCAGTTTTACCTTGTTAAAAGATGCACCCTAGAATCTCGATTACTCAACAAGCCTGACACTTAATCAAGGGAAGCCAATAAAACAGAGTGAGCTTAAGTGAAATGTGCAATCCAGCAATATTTTAGCGAAACATTTTCTGTTCCTTTCAGTTTTTCAATTTTGCAGCATTTCACGTTTGGAGGCAGCATTTGATCACTTCAGGCATATTTCCATATCATATTCCCTCCCGCCCCAAATAGGGTCCTAGTAAATTAAATATGGTATAGCATTAGGACTATCCAATACATCAAAGAAACCCCGGGAAAAGCCTGTCAGGAAATGGTAAATGTATTTAGTTTTCAAAAGTCAAATAGGTCCTCATGATCTTCTTATGGAAATAAATGTCTTTTATGAAAGAGAAAAAAAAACAAAAGCAAGATTATGGGTTATTTACTTTATAATTTTTTTAAAAAAAAGAATAAGGGAGGAGGAAAATGCATTATAAAATGACACGCTCAAATTTTAGCAGAAAAGGGTACATAAGGAAGTAATGTGAGCTTATTTTGGTCACAGTTTGTGGATCTGAGTCACAGTGGCCCTGGTCACATGGGCCGGATATCGTGTGGGGGGAGGCGTGGCGTGGCTAATTGCCCCAGAGGAAACTAACGTGCAGCCGCCCGAGCACACGTCCCGGTTGAGGTCCCGTGGTTAGGGGGGAGATGCCGACCAGACGGGTATCCTGCAGTGCGGCACAGAAGCCGTGCCACGCGATAGCACTAGCAATTGCTCTTTGTGCGCATGCGCTGTTGGGCGCTGTTGCGCAACCTGCAGAGATGGGCGCCAGATGCCACGTAAGTCCACCGGAAACGCGATCAGACACCTGCCCTTGGCCCGTGGTTTCCGGAAACTAGTACCTTATAAGTACTAGTTTTTTAATCCGCACCTTCAGCGGGGAGCCACGGGTTCGCTACAGGTTCGCCACGGGAGCACTGCGCTTCCCAGACATTGGGGTGTGATCGTGCCTGGAAAATCCACGGGACTCCCATGCCTCTCCCGCGGCAACTTTGCCGTGTGACCGGGGCCAATATCAGGTTTTCAAGACACACATTTTCAAGACATAGTATCAGGTTTTCAAGACAGGTTTAGCCTTCATTGGCCAAGCAAGTAAGAAAAAAAAAAGAAGACTTCAGAGCACATTGTTTTAAAGGTGTTCCAGATGTTGCTTTGAAATGCCTGTGCAGTACCGTTACAGGAACCCAGGGGCATTTATATTTAGATCTCTGCTTTCTTAGTAGCACAGTCTTGCAATCTGGGAGCCTACAGAAACAGAAATGCCTGCAGAAGCAAATGGTTTAAGAAAAAGCTGGGCTAGAAAACACTGTTTTTAGGTATTTGAGGGGGGGAAAGGAGCCAGTTTTGTGCAAATTAGTTGCTACTAGTCATCAAGGCAAAGTTTGAAAAATAGACGCCAGCTATGTGCCAACAACTTTTACACATAAAGATTGTATGTGTGTTTCAGAATGTCCACACAGATGCACTTCCAATACATGTCAGATTCCTTCCCAAACACAAACTGAGAAGCTCACAAACGTTGATCATACAAACCTCTAGAGCATGAATTGTGTAGTGCAGCACCAATAAGTATATAATGGCATACTTGGTGCTAAGGACTTAATTCCATTTCTCAGGGTGACATGAGATACTCCTAGTTTCCACCCCTTCTTTTTCTCCAGGTAACATGAAACAAAACCAGGATTTGGAACCCTTGAACCCCAGATTTCCACTGAATTATTCATTTTGAATAAATGATTGGATTTATACAAGCCGATTAGAAAGATGTTATTTATAAACAATCATAAACACCATGCAAGTAACAAAAACAGGAGTGTCACATATGGATTAAAATAGTGCACCACTAAACCCAGTGCTTTTGTGTTTTTTTTAAAAAAAATGTGCCAGTATTCATATATAATATTGCACTGATTTTCACCAGTTCCCCCCTCAGGACTCAGAAGAGCCCCTCTAAAAGATGGCAGCACGGATGAGTACTGCCACCCCCCCCAAAAAAAAAAGCCCTCAACCCATAAAACCTTTGAATAGTTGCATCAGCATAAATAGTTGCATCAGCATAAACCAACAGCCATCTTAAAAGGGTGTTTTTGAAAAGGAAACATCTTAACTTGGTGCCTGAAGGTTGGAGAAATCTCCTAAAGAAAAGTAGCCTACACACAATCACGGAAAGATGGTTGTCCCTGATAAGCATTCTGCTTAATTCTGTAACTGCAGAGTGGGGATGCTTGGACAACTGAAGTGTCTGCTTTTTAGTTTTTCAGACCAATGGGACCAAAGCTGCAAGTTACATAGTGCTTCCTGTCCAATAAAGACCTCACTAGTCTCAAGCAAATTGGACCAAGGGGTCTAGTGCTATGGGCCCCTGAACAGGGTTCCCCCAGCCATCCTATTTGTTTTCATTTTTTTCCTATGGTAGGGTTGCCAGGTCTGGGTTGGAAAATACCTGAAGACTTTGGGGGTGGGTCCGTGAGAAGTCAGGGTTTGGGGAGGGGAGGCGCCGATCAGTGTACAAGTGCCATAGAGTCCACCCTCCAAAGCAGCATTTCCTCCAGGGGAGCTGAACTCTGTCCGCTGGAGATCAGTTGTAAAAGTGGGACATCTCCAGGCCCCACCTGGAGGCTGGCAACCCTATCCTATGGGGGAACTCAAACACACCAATAGCCAAACACAGAAGAGCAACAGAGTGACTATTGACCAAAAGCCTCCCAATGCAAACAAAACCAACAAGTCCAGCAAAGTCAATGTCAAACCAGAAAATCCACGCTGAACTAACCTTGTATTTTAAAACAGCTAAACCCTCACCTACAGTTAACGGTTATTATCTAGCCAGAATTTTCATCCTGCAACAATTAAATAAAAATCAACAGGTACATCCTAAAACTCCGTGAAACTATAGCAGTAGAAAAGAGCAAGAGTCCAGGAGCACCATAACGACGAACACAATTGGTGGCAGGGGAGGAGCTTTTGTGAGTCACTGCTCACTTCTTCAGATACAGCTAGACTGTGAGTCCATCTGTCCTTCTATCTTTTCTATGCCACAGACAGACTAACACAGCTACCCATCTTGATCTATCCCCATGAAAGTAGTTTCCCCCAAAACACAACACAGAATGATCTTTACAATAGCAGACGCAGACGAAAGAAAAAGAAAAGAAGATACACGTTTTAAAACAGCAACAACTTGGGAAATCCCCTCCAAAAGCACAAACAAACCTTTAAAAATTAAACAGTCCTTAGAAACAGAAAATGCAGATCTTTCCAGAGGGCAGCCATCTTGTTCTGCAGTGGAACAGCTAGAATCATGTCCAGCAGGACCTTAGAGACCAACACGATTTTCAGGGAAGAAGGGAAAATGCAAAATAGTCAAGTATTCTAATCTAAAACAAGCCAAGAGAAGAGAAGCAAAACACAAGCCTTTTAAATCCTTTCAAAAACAGCACAAAATGAAACCAAGGAAAAATGATTGAAAGAACCAGAAAGGGTGTGTGTGTGCTTTCTCTCTCCCTCCTCCACACGCTACAACACACACACACACACACACACACAGAAATAGAAAGAAAAATTTGAAATGATATTTTGAAATGAATTCCACTAGTCCTGAAGGTGCCCAGCAATGCTCCCTCTAAGCTGTGGAGTCTTGTTAGCAAAAATTCTACTTTGTGAGCTTCTGGCATTAAAGTTGCGAGCAATCGATTTGGCTCCTGCATAAATTAGTTTGCTCTGGGGCCCTCCTTCCTGAGCGAAGACAAAAATGTGTGAGCTGGAGGCTAAAAAACAGTGAGCTAGCTCACACTAACTCAGCTTAGAGGGAACACTGGTGCCCAGCAGTCAGAGAACAAGACGGCCTTCCCAGGCAGGCAGCTTGCAGCCGAAAGCCAAAGCAGCCACAGAAAATACCCACAACATTCCAAAAAAATCTACTCTGAAATGCTCTAAACATCTAGCCATGTTTTTATCCTCTTTTGCCTGTGCTCAGAGGTACGGAGGGAAGTGAGCAGACAGATCATGTGTTCCTGGTAATGTCTGGTCCTATTGCCTGGGACTGTTGCCTCTCTCTCTCCCTTCCCTCCCATTGCCAGGGAACCCTGAGAAAGAGAAGAGGAGAGGAGAGGTGTTGTGTCCACTGACCGCCACCTGAGGTCAGCACACACACCTGAGCTTCAGTCCTGGACAACAATGGGGACTAGGATCCTAGCCCTACACTGGGGAACCAATGGGAACCATGGCGGGAGATTCAAACCCACCAATGGTGACCAGGGGGGTGTCCCCAGGTTTGTATATAGTTGGCCTGCCGGCCGTTTCT
>NW_015171635.1:54790-62372 GCF_001447785.1 Gekko japonicus
GGAGAGAAGAGAAGAGAAGAGAAGAGAAGAGAAGAGAAGAGAAGAGAAGAGAAGAGAAAGGAGGGAAGGAATGACGGAGGAAGGGAAAGGGAGGAAGGGAGGAAGGGAGGAAGAGAGAGAGAGAGAGAGAAAGAAAGAGAGAGAGAGAGAGAAAGAAAGAAAGAAAGAAAGAAAGAAAGAAGAAAGAAAGAAAGAAAGAAAGAAAGAAAGAAAGAAAGAAAGAAAGAAAGAAAGAAAGAAAGAAAGAAAGAAAGAAAGAAAGAAAGCAAGCAAACTCCTGGGAGCCTTAAAATGGCAACCCCAAATGTCCCCAGATATTCCTGAATATTTCTGGTATTTTGTGCAGATTGCTATTCGGAAAACTGGAATCCCAAATACTGTTTCGGCTGACCAGAATATACCCCCCAAATACCAATAAGGTATTTTTCAAATATATATTCAAACTGGAAATATCTGGGTGCATATCCCTAAAGGACACTACAAGTTTCCTCACACCTACAAAGGGCATTCAACAAAGTGGAGACAGTGCACGGAAACCAGGAAATGAAGATCCCACACTGTGGATTCTGTCAAGAGAAGGGGGAGCGGGGGACATCTCCTGTTTCTGGCATCAGCAATGCAGGATGCATGCAAACCTATGCAGAGTCCTTCCTGCCGCAGCTCACTGATTTCAACAGGTTTAGCCTGGAGTAATTTAGCACAGGATTAGTAGAAAAAAGCAAGGGTCCAGAAGCACTTTAAAGACTAATTAAATATGTGGCAGAGTTTTTAATGTAATTTAAGCACTGTTTTATGTAAGCCACCCTGAGCCGCCCTTGGCTGGGAGGGCGGGGTAGAAATCTGACAAAATAAAATAATAAATAAATCCACCTGGACTGAATCGAGACCTAGGTTTCCTGTCACATTACCAATGCTGATTTCTCCATGCCTATTACCCCTCCACATATCTCATCTAATCCAATCATGCTTGTTACTGTCATTCACCTGCCATTGTCATTTGCCTGCTAATGTCATTCGAAATCACTCTGCTTTCCAATAAATAGGACAGATGTACTCCCATTCTAGCTGTTTTAGAGGAAGTGAGCAGTGACTCACAAAAGCTCCTACCCTGTCATGTATTTTGTTAGTCTTTAAGGTGCTACTGGGCTCTTGCTCTTTTCCACTGCTACAGACAGAGTAACACAGCTACCCATCTTGATCCGGCACAAATTTTGTTAGTCTTTAAGGTGCTACTGGACTTTTGAGAGAACATATCGATATAGATCTAACAGATATTGTACATACTGAAGAGGAAAATCTATGCAAATCTTTGAGTTACACAAACCTCTTTCTCATCAGACATCTCTTGAGGCTCTTTGAAATCACCAGCCCAAGTTCTAGCACGACACCTCTCATTGACCAGGGTTCATTTTAGACTCTGAGGGGTTGTTCTGATCCAAGGTAGGGTCCTTGTATAACTTGCATTGTCCCTTATTTCTTTTTCACTGCCTGTTCCCTTCTTCGGGGCCCTAGGATAAATAACAGAAGCCTTATGTTTACATTTATGATTTGCAGGGAAAGGAAGTGTTCGGTCCAGTTCTCGGCACTCCTTTCCAGACACACCGCCTGGCCATGTCGCGCTCAGGCTTCAGAGGCAGAACTTTTCTGACAAGGAGACGACTGGCTGCAAAGGTCAAGCAGCAGGTGCTGCACACAGTCTCACTAGCAGAGATACCACTGTCAGTCCAAATAACTTAAATGCCAAAAAAAGCTACCATGGCTAGAAGTAAAAGATGGTGGAAGTGGAGGGGGGGTGAGCAAGGCTTATATTACATCACATTGAGTTCTGTCCCCCCACCCTCAAACTGCCCCCCAGCCCCCACCCTCAACGTCACCCTGAGCGGGCTGCGTGAAAGAATAAGTAAAGGGAAGCTACTTAAGCTTTTCTCCTCTGGTCCTTGTTTCCATTTTAAGTTTCTGTTCCTGATTGGCTTTTACACCAGGCGGGAGGAACGACAGAACAGAATTAAGTGGAATGTACCTTTGTATTTGAAGTATTACCATCTAAAACAGGGGTCCCCAACCTTTTTTTTTTTTTTTTTTTTTTTTTGTCGCGGTGAGTTGGAATTCCAGCAAGAGCATGTGGGAGCAGCAACAAAATGGCGGCTGTCGGAGGAGGAGGAGGAGCCAGCCACAAAAGGATTGCCACAGCTTCACTTCAGTAGCACCGGGGCAGATCCTTGTGCTGTGGAGGCAGCTGCTGCCTCAGCAACGTTTTAAAAAATCTGTGTGGCGCCTCAGATCCCCAGTGGCCAATGAGAAGCCTTGCTGGGCAAAAGTCCTATCTGGCCCTACCCACTTTTTAAAAACACTTGGTGGGCTCCATAAAATGAGCCAGTGGGCACCGTAGCACCCACGGACATCAAATTGGGGACCACAGGTCCATCTAGTCCAGAGTAAAAACTCACCCAACCGTTGTTGTCGTTCAGTTGCACAGTCGAGTCCAACTCTTTGCGACCCCATGGACAAGATCTCGCCAGGCCCTCCTGTTTTCCGCCGTCCTCTGAAGTTTGCTCAATTTCATGTTTGTTGCATCTATGACACTGTCACAGTACATATCTGCCTTTGCAAAAACCTGAGACAGGAGTCATTTCGTAGAAAAAGAGGCGCAGGAGCTCATTAGCACAATTCATTAGCATAACTTATTTGCATATGCCACACCCCCTGGCATCACTGGAAGTGTGTCAGAAGGCAACACCCACCGCTCAGGCTCCACTGGACTGTTTTGGATTGCTGGCTATTGGGGGGGGGGGCGTGCAGATCTGTCCTCGCAGAGAAGGGAGCGCGGAGAGTTTGTACCTGAATAAAACTTGGTCTTAAAGGTGCCACTGGACTGTTTTCGACCAGAGGGCCGGGGGGAGCTCTGCAACTTACCTGGCTGCTTCTTGCTCTGACTGAGGGCTGCTGGGAGCAGGGGGTGGGGCTTGTTGCATATGCCCGCCCCCTGGGCTCTTTACTGCCGGAGCCCTGGCTAAAACTTATGGGGGTGGGGATATGATAGGAATATTTATTTAAAATACTCCTGTCTGTCTTCTTAAAAGGGGGGGTCTGGATAGCTTATGGGGGGACAAGTTAAAATAACAGGTTTGGGGGAGCGAATCTCTAAAACCAGTCAATCCTAATTACAGGGGGGGAAAATGTCTGTCCAAATCGCATCCTGAACCCCTCTAAACTATACTTCCCAACTACACAAGTGGCAGCCAGTGAAAAAGCTCAAGCCTGGGCAGGGATCAGGGATGCCAGCCTCCAGGTGAGACCTGGGGAACCCCCCAGAATTATAGCTCATCTCTCGACTACTGAAATCAGTTTCCCTGGAGCAAAGGGATGCTTCGGAGGATGGACTCTTTATGGCATCGTGCCCCACTGAGGTCCCCGTGCTCCCCAGCCTCCATCCCCAAATCTCTGGGAGTTTCCCAACCTGGGTCTGGTAACTCTAGCAGGGACAGTTTTCGCCTGGAAGATTGAGAAACAGCGACAGTTGAGCTGACCAGATGCTCAGTACCTGCTCTGTAAAGGGGTAGCTGAAAGGAACCTCATCTCTGGTTCCTCCATTTTTCAAGTTGACATTCCTTTCCAGGGATCAAAGGATATATTACATGGGTTTTTTTTAAATTCCCCTTCCCTCTGTTTTTTTTTTTTTAAAGCCCAACCCAGTCTGGCCAGGCTCTGAAACAGAAGGCCCAGTGAGGTGTGTTCCAGGAGACAGGTAGATTAGAATGTCTCTTAGCAGGGGTCATTCCCTGCAGGAGTACACAGGAGGTCCAGCAGTGGGGCCAGGACACTAGAAGCCCTCCCACTGTTGCCCCCCCCCCAGGCACCAAGAATACAGAGCATCACTTGTGCCCAGTCTGAGAGTTCCCATCTATACCTTGTGGCTCATAGCCACTGATGGACCTTTGCTTCATATGTTTATCCAATTCCCTCTTGAAGCTGCCCATGCTGGTAGCTGCCACCACCTCCCGTGGCAGTGAATTCCATGTGTCAATCACTCTTTGGGTGAAGAAGTACTTCCTTTTATCCATTCTTACCCGACTGCTCAGCAATTGCATTGAGTGCCCACGAGTTCTTGTATTGTGAGAAAGAGAGAAAAGTACTTCTTTGTCTACCTGCTCCATCCCATGCATAATCTTGTAGATCTCGATCATAGCCATCGTTTCTTCAAGCTAAGGAGCCCCAAGTGTTTTAACCTTTCTTCATAGGGAAAGTGTCCCAACCCTTTGATCATTCTAGGAAAGTGTCCCAACCCTTTTATCATTTTTGGATGGGAGACCACCGAGGAAGTCCAGGATTGTCGCCCAGAGGCAGGCAAAGGCAAACCACCCCTGAATGTCTTTTGCTTTGAAAATCCCTCTGGGGTTGCCATAACTCAGCTGCAACTTGACGGCACTTTCCACCCCCATCAAATGTTTTGCATTGCACCTTTCCATAAAATGTGTTCAGGGCAGCTCATGTTGCCATATACGGCACATGAAGAAAGCATACCTTAACACACACACACACACACCATCTTACAAGAGTATGCCAAAAGGAGGGCCAAAATACTGGTTACGAGGGCCAACATAGCAGAGCACTTTGCTAGGCCTGGGAAGACCTGACCCTCTTGAAGTCTTTGAAGGGCTGCCATGTAGAGGAGGGCAGGGAGTTGTTCCTGTTGGCAGCAGAGGAGAGGACTCACAATCATGGGTTTAAATTAAGGGCAGGAAGGTACCAGCTGGGTATTCTGGAAAACTTCTTTCACAGTAAGAGTTGTGCGGAAGTGGAATCAGCTACCTGGGGGGGGGAGCTCCCCCTCCCTGGCCGTCTTTAAGCAGTGGCTGGACAGATACTTGTAAGGGATACTCTAGGCTAATCCTGCATTGAGCAGGGAGTTGTGCTAGATGGCCTCTATGGCCCTTCCAACTCTGTGATTGAATGATTCTATGACCTGACCGATTCCCCACAAACAGGCTCTTTCGTTTGCCCCAGTTGCATCGGTCAATTTCACACTATTCGCTGTGCGGCTGCATTTTGATCCACCCCTCCCCCCCGATTTCCCCCGCGTCTTCTCTATCTCAAAAAACAAGGATCGAGTGTAGACCAGTCACACTCTTGGTCTAACCTACCTTGCAATGTTGTTGTGAGGACAAAATGGGAGAGAGGACTCTATCTAAGCCACTCTGAGCACCCTGAATGGAGGCAGGCTTAAAAGAAAATAAGTAAATGTAATGACTGCCAAGGGGTCATTTTTCAGAGTATGCACAAAAGAAAAGGATATTACTTCCAACCAACTGACCTTCGCTGAAGAATGTTGATAGCATTCAGTTAAGTCTCTTTTCTGGAGTCACTTCAATGCAAAAGTGGGGAAAAAATATTTTGCAGGCATTTGAGATTGTTACTGACATTATTTTGGAAGGCTATGAAGAACAAAGGCCAATGTGAACAGGCAGAGAGTCGGGAACACCATCAAGGACAAAATGGAAAGCATTTTGAAAGCAAGAAGAAAAGAAAAGGTTGAAGGCAACAAAACCCTGGAGAGG
Organism: Gekko japonicus; assembly: GCF_001447785.1. Lineage (NCBI taxonomy): Eukaryota > Metazoa > Chordata > Lepidosauria > Squamata > Gekkonidae > Gekko > Gekko japonicus. The sequence continues at coordinate 60,346 of NW_015171635.1, forward strand.
CTCTGGAGAGAACTGGAGAAAGGGGGTGGGGGGAAACCACCAGAAAACAAAAACAACATTAGCTGGGGTCACATTACCAATGAGATTAGTAATAAAGTACACAGTTAGTGAAAGGAAATATTCCCTTGTGAGCCACAGGTGAGAGGGGTGTACATACCCCCCCCACAACCACCACCCAGCGGTAAGAGCTGTGACATTCTTCATTCTCCTTGCATTTCCACTAACAAAACAGAAATGCATATTTACCTAATGTGGTGATCAATTTTCCTAGTGCAGCAGGGGGAAAAATAAAGAATTAAAATGTATGCAAATAGCTGTGTAATTGGTAGAGAACTGCCTAATGCTAATATTCATAATAATATTTGATTTGGATTTGGGAGACCAGCATTTAAATAATAACGCAAATACCGGGAAAGGAAGACGCCACATGAATATAAAGACATGCAAAGATGCACCTTGGGGGGTTTGGTTGTTAGTATTATTATCTGAGGGGAATGATCTGGAGAGGGTTGCCAGCTATCAGGCCTGGACTGCAGGTCTAGGGGTTCTGCCTTGTTCTGCCTTGTATCCGATGACGGGAGCTTGGACTCTTGAAAGGTCATAACCTGAAAATCATGTTGGTTTCTAAGGTGCTCCTGGACTCGAACCCAGCTCTTGGTATCTGACAAAGGGAGCTTTGACTAGGGTTGCCAGGTCTGACTCAGGAGATATCTGGAGACTTTGGGGGTGAAGCCGGAAGCAAGAAAAATGTTGTCACTAGGGTTGCCAGGTGAGGCCAACAAGCCGGAAGGGAGTTCTGGCCATTACATTTAAAGGGACCACATTCCTTTTTAAATGCTTTCCCTCCATTGGAAATAATGGAGGACGGGGGCACCTTCTTCTGGGGCTCCTAGAGTTGGATCCCCTGGTCCAGTCCTTTGAAACTTGGGTTTGATTTTGTTTTTTTTTCCCCCAAGAGAGGCACCACCAACTATGCTGAAAGTTTGGTGCCTCTACCGCAAAAAAAACCCAGTTCCCCCAGAGCCCCGGATACTTATGGATCGATTCTCTGTTATACCCATAAGGCATAATGGAGTGCCCAGCGGCCATTCCCACCCACCCCACTTTCTGACAGCCCTGGAATGGGGGAGGGGCTCCAAACCAGGGGATCCCCTGCCCACACCGTAGCTTTGACACTTGATAGATTATACTGCGATAAGGTGCTCCTGGACTGCAATCTAGTTGCCTAATTCTTTCATGGCAAAATCTTGTAATAGGGAGCCAGACACAAAGGTGGAGGCCATTTTTCTCAAAGTACCCCATCTTCGTCTCCCATCTTGAAGTTTAACTTAGGTACTCTTTTTACCAGGACATTCTTTCAATGCTTCAGTAGCTTTCTCTCCTGCCCCCACGCTCTCTTCCTGGAGGGGAATGAGGGCTAAACTCCACATACCTGTGATTGGGCGTTCTTGACAAAACACACACACACACACACACTCAGCTCTGGGTGCTGAAGGGTGGGGTGCTGTTCTAAATGACCCTCACAATAGTTTTATCTACTGAAATAGCTTTATCTACTACTTTAGCTTTATCTACTACTACTTTACTACAAAAGAGGGTTAGTATGCTGTAGGGATAAAAGGGTTGGGCAAGGATCTGGGAGACCCAGGTTCGAATCCTCCCCTACAAGGCTAATAGCAGCTTACAAGATGCGACCTTAGATCAAGGAAGCAGCCCCTGTGAACCTTTGTGTGTGCGTGTGTTTTCCTTCTGCAGAACAAATAGCAACTCAGGGTGGGAGTGTGTGTTGGGGGAGACTATTTTATCCAAGTAGATAGTGTGGGGGAAAGGCAGGGTTACCAACTCTGGGTTAGGAAATCCCTTGAGATCTGGGGGCTGAGACTGGAGAAGGTGGGGTTTGGGGAGGGGAGGGACCTTGGCAGGGTATAATGCTATAGAGTCTTCCCTCCAAAGCAGCCAGGAGGTCTGTGTCATCTGGAGGTCAACTGTAACCCTGGGGGATGTCTAGCCCCCACTTAGAGGTTGAC
>NW_015171635.1:62425-63729 GCF_001447785.1 Gekko japonicus
AAGGAAGGAAGGAAGGAAGGAAGGAAGGAAGGAAGGAAGGAAGGAAGGAAGGAAGGAAGACTGACTGACTGCAGGGAAATCTGGATTTCCTTGTGACTTGTTTAGTTTAATTTTCAGTTTTAAAACTTTCAAAAAACTTTATGTGGCAGCCACTGTGGACACCACTGGCTCATAAACAAGTCCTAATGAGCCATGACTGTGTTATCAGCATAGCCTTAGGCACTGAAGTCAGATGAACTTTTCTGTGCTCCCCCCCCCCAACACTCCACAGACGCCCATTTTTCACAAACACTAGCACAAGAGCAAAGGGGGCTGACAAGCACAAACATATATTTTCCCCAAGACAACTGATCACTCTATGTGTGTGTATCTGTGCAGATATGTGTACGTGAGAAAGCTTGTGTAAGGGCTAGTTCTGCTTGCACAAAGAGGGGTCTGCATTTTCTGTGGATTTTCCTTTCAAGCCATTTGCTGTCCATTAGAGCAAATTTGGGGTGCACCGAGGAGAGGGCTGCAGAAGACAAGAAAAGGGAGACAAACAAGCAGAAAGGATCTGTTTGGTGTGCTGTAAGGCAACCCTTATTCTCTGGAGTCAACCCTCGGTCTCTTTTCAGTGAGAGGCAATGCAATGTAAGAGTGTAGAAATGGGACGTGGGAGACTAGAATTCAAATCCCCCCTCTTCTATAAGAATATCAGAAGAGCCCTGCTGGATCAGACCAGTGGCCCATCTAGTCCAGCATCCTGTCTCACGCAGTGGCCAGCCAGTTCCTCTGGAGGGCCAACAACAGGGCAGAGAGGCCGAGGCCTTCATAAGAACACTAGAAGAGCCCTGCTGGGTCAGACCAGTGGTCCATCTAGTCCAGCATCCTGTCTCACGCAGTGGCCAGCCAGTTCCTCTGGAGGGCCAACAACAGGGCAGAGAGGCCGAGGCCTTCATAAGAACACTAGAAGAGCCCTGCTGGGTCAGACCAGTGGTCCATCTAGTCCAGCATCCTGTCTCACGCAGTGGCCAGCCAGTTCCTCTGGAGGGCCAACAACAGGGCAGAGAGGCCGAGGCCTTCCCATGATGTTGCTTCCTGGCAGCCTCTGAACATGACAGCCTCCCTTTAGTGACCATGGTTAGTAGCCACTAATAGACCTACTCATGAATCCATCTAATAAACCTGTCCACGAATCTCGCTGGGTAGGTATGCTCAAACAGCAGCCTGTTGAGCTAATGTCCTGTTTGCTGGTCACAACTAGGCAGCCAGTTTTTCAACAAACTATTCATCTGTTCATCAGTTTGTTCATAGCTGTTCAGCAG
>NW_015171635.1:63749-64361 GCF_001447785.1 Gekko japonicus
ACAGATTCTGTAATCTTTGTGGAACCCCCCCCCAACCCGCCAACCATCTCTATTCCTGTTGATTCTACATATCATTTAATTATCACGGTAACAACCCCCCCCCCCCATTAGAAGCAAATCTTTGGTGATGAAGAACAGCAAAGTGGGGCCTAGCCATTCCTTGCTCTGGCTAGTGGCTACCCTAGTGGCACAAGGAAGATGGATTTTTATTTGATTTACTTAATTTATACCCCACTTTTCTCCCCAACGGGGTTCTAAAGTAGCGTAGAATGTTCTTTCCTTTTCCATTTTATTCTCCAGCCACACTGCGAGGTAGGTTCGGCTGAGATTGTGTGACTGAGCCAAGGTCGCCCAGCAAGTTTCCGTGGCCAAGCAGAGATTCGGACCTGGGTTGCTCAGGGGTCATTTCCTGCAGGAGCGCACAGGAGCGGAGCTCCGGCAGTACAGAGCCCAGGGGGCGGGAACATGCAGCAAGCCCCACCCACTGCTCCCAGCAGCCCCAGGCCACGAGGAGCAAGAAGCAGCCCTCCTTCTTTCCTTCTCTCCTTCATTCCCTTTCCATCCTTCTTTCCTTCTCTCCCTCTGTCTTTCCCTCTTTCGCTACTTCTCTCC
>NW_015171635.1:64421-71658 GCF_001447785.1 Gekko japonicus
CCCCCCAGCTAGCAATCCAAAACAGTCCAGTGGCACCTTTAAAGCCAAGGTTTATTCAGGTACAAGCTCTCCCTTCTCTCTGTGAGGGCAGATCTGCACACACACACCCTCCCAAGCTAGCTATCCAACACAGTCCAGTGGAGCCTGAGCAGTGGGTGTTGCCTTTTGACATACTTCTGGTGATGTCAGGGGGTGTGGCATATGAAAATAAGTTATGCTAATGAGTTATGCTAATGAGCTCCTGCACCTCTTTTTCTACAAAACGACCCCTGGTTGTGCTGCTGCATCAATCTATGTAACAGGTGTTATCTCCTTGAATGGGATCTCTCTCTTTGTCTTATCCTGGGAGCTGCTCTCTGCCCCCCCTTTCTCCCCCCTTTGTCCTCTCCCTTGTTGCACATGGCCTTCCATGGAGACACATGTCTCTGCAGGTCTCTCCTTTAGATGTATTGCCCTCATACCCCTCCCACACACAGACACACAATGCCGGAGAAGCTGGCCATTTGTGACAGGGGAAAGTACTTTTTAAATTAGGCTTCTCTCTCTCTCCCCTTTAGACTGCAAACTAAATGTAAACTGAATCTGCTTGAATAAATGCATGTTTTTACCCTTTCTTGGTAGACTTATTTACTGCACTCAGTATCATGCTTCTGTGACTGGGCAAACTCTGCTATATTAACCGAATATCCCAAAACCGCCCCCCACTGGTGGCCAGGAGGAACCCGCCCACCCTCCAGTAACCCAACCTTCAGCTTCTGTCTCCTGTTCTGTCTCTGAACAGGTCTGCCATAGGGGAAGAATCCGAAGCTTGCTACGTTCAGAACTGCCCTTTCTCTTGTCCTTAAGACTCAAACAAAGGCATTATTACAGCATATGAATCCCTGTCCCCAGAAAGAACGGTGATACCGATCACTGTTCTTGCATTCTAACAGTTTAGGAAAGTGTCATAACAGCAGCCGGCAAATGAGAAAATGCCAAATCTAAGTGAGAGTCTTGCAGGTCAATATGATTTACAGCGCTCCCGCGAATGCAGTTAGCGGAAGAAGGATTGCCGCATAAACAGAGTGGGAAACATAGCAAAACAACCCAACTTGCTGGCAAACGTGGGGCCAGCAGTGAGTCTCAGAAGTGTTTCTCAAAGTGCATGATGGGGCTTTCCGTTCATAGGGAAAAGGTTCTTCCAATGCAAGAAAGGCAGAGATGGGGAAAGAAACAAAAAAGAACAGAGGCAATTATCAGTGTCTGGGAATATGAGATTGAGAGGTTGTCTCTGCCCCATATCTCTGGACAAGATTTTGTTTTTTAAAAAAGGCATTATAAAATGTGCAAGATTTTGAGCTAGTGGGCACTGCCACGCCCTAATGTTAAAGGAAGTGGGCAGTAGGGAGATTGTAAGGCCCTGGTTTCTCATAAAGGACTCTTTCGTTTAGTTCATATTTGACTCAACTAGTATCAAGAAGAACGCATTTCTTGTGTACAGCATTTGGGAACTTAAATTTCTGCCCTGAAAATATTGGGGGGGGGGGGCACTGAAATGTCATGGATAAGAAGAGCCTGGCTGGATCAGACCAGTGAGGGTCCACCTAATCCAGCATCCTGACTCACACAGGGGCCAGCCAGTTCCTCTGGAGGGCAAACCACAGGGCACAGAGCCTGAGGCCTTCCCTGGAATTACAGCTCATTTCCAGGCAATAGAGATCTGAGCCAGTTTGGTGTAGTGGTTAAGAGCGCGAACTCTAATCTGGGAGAACCAGGTTTGAGTCCCCACTCCTCCACATGCAGCTGCTGGTATGACCTTGGGTCAGTCACAAGTTCTGTCAGATCTGTTCTCTCACGAGCAGTCCTCGAAAGAGCTCTCTCAGCCCCACCTACCTCACAGGGTGTCTGTTCTGGGAAGGAAAGGGAAGGGAGATTGTAAGCCACTCTGAGACTCCTTTGGGTAGTAAAGGGTGGGGTATAAATCCAATCTCTTCTTCTCTCTTTTTTTCTTCTTCCTCCCCTGGAGAAAATGGCTACTTTGGAAGGTGGGCTCTATGGCATTATAGTTCACTGAGGTCCCTCCTTTCCCCAAACCCCACCTTCTCTGAGCTCCACCCCCAGATCTCTAGGGATTTCCCAACCTAGGACTGGCAACCCCAGGACCATGAAGTTAGAGGTCTGCATCAGCACACTAGATAGCGGTGTCTCATTATGACAGAGTCCTCCATATTGTTTATTCATTCATTGCTTGTTTATATTGATGTCCTACTATTCCTCTGTACTGAGAAGTAAACTCCATTGAGTTCAATGGGACTTATTGTTTAGGATTTCAGCTTCGTTTTGGAAAGCCATGTGCATAGCTTCTAGTGATTCACTGGAACAGAAGGACAAGAGCTGTGGGGCACTTGACCCCACAAGCAGCACAAAAGAGCAGACAGAAATTGTCTTGCTTTCCTTCCTGAATACCTGAACCCACCATAACCTCAGCCAGACCACTGGTCTAGCAAGCTTAAGAACATAAGAGAAGCCAATGTTGGATCAGGCCAATGGCCCATCCAGTCCAACACTCTGCCACACAGTGGCCAAAAATACCAGGGGCCATCGGGAGGTCCATCAGTGGGGCCAGGACACTAGAAGCCCTCCCACTGTCCCCCCCCCCAAGCACCAAGAATACAGAGCATCCCTTGCCCCAGACTGAGAGTTCGTATCTCTACCTTGTGGCTCATAGCCACTGATGGACCTCTGCTCCATATGCTTATCATTATCATATGCTTGTCATTATCATTTACAGCTTAGCATTGTTTGTTCTGACTAGCCGCAGCTGTCGGGCAGAGGTCTTTCATATCACCTCTTACCTGGCCATTTTATCTGCAGGTGCCAAGTAGAGAAACTTGGAAACTTTTCCATGCAAAACACATTATCTGCTACTGAGATCCTATAAGTGGAGGTGCCAGGAATTGAACCCCTATATACAGAGCCAATGGGAAATGATAAAGGTCAAAACTGTGCTGATTATGTTACAGCAAAAAAATCAGAATTCGGTAACTCAGATTATGAAAATTTGCAGGATCTCTCTTATTTGGCATAAGATATCATGCGTGTATTGATTGGAGAGGCAGCGAAGTACACAGAGTATTGGCCATCCACCATACCCCTCTTGCCAGCACGGAGCAGAAGGTCCAGTGAGCTGTCTGGAGGTACCCAAGCCGATGTGGAAGGGCTCCATTTCCACAATCACACTGCTTCCTCGCCACTGTTCCCTGCCCCCTTTTTTAATTTAAATTAAAAATAAATAAATTATAAACCTTATCTTGCATTGTGTTACTGTCACTTTGTTATGTACTGAGCCTGAACAGTACTTGGAAACTGGCTAAGCTTGTTCCACCAGAACAATAGATAGCCTGGAATGGACCTATAGAGTAGCAGTTGTCATGTAAATAGCCTATCAGTGGTGGTGGGGTGAGGTCTTTGCAGGCTTTATAAAAACAGGGCTGCAAGGCCAGTTTCTCAGTCTTAGAGTTGAGCTGAAATCACTAATAAACTATGAGCTGATCACTATAAGCGTCTCGAACCCAGTATATTTCAACTCTATAATTAAATCTCCATATGGCTTGGGACGAGAGTATCTGAAGGAACATCTTCTCCCGTACATCCCTGCCCAGGAATTAAGATGACAGGGAGAGGCCCACCTGACTGTCCCACCAATTGCTGGGTACAAAAGACAGGACCTTTTCGGTGGCAGCCCCGTGATCATGGAACAGCCTTCCCACCTGGCCCCCTCCGTTTCAGTCTTCAGGGGGCAGTTGAAGATGGCTTGATTTAGAACTGCATTTGACTGATTTTGGCCCCAATCATACGCAGAATTTGCCACGGGATACTTACAAATGCCGGCCGGATCTATGATCAAACGGACACATCTGGCTAGCGTCCCGCACCAGTCAGCAACCCGTAGCAGTCAGCCAAAGAAGCGGAGTTTAAAAGTACCCGGGAAAATCCACTATCAACTAGTTGCGATGGGCTGCAGCCAGACGCTCTCCGTGTGATCGCTCCAGCGCGCTCCTCTCACGTCCCTGCTTCCTAGTTGGAGCGCGCCGGAAACACCCACCGATGGAAACAACGCTGTCGCGTCTGATCGTGTCAGGGCGTGTCAAATTGCAACAGTGCAAATTGCCTCCCTCCCGCATTTTCCGGCACGTGTGACCGGGACCATCATTTATTTATTTATTGGCAGTCATAACTGAGATTTGAAATTGTGGTCTTTCATGCATTTGTTACGATTGTGGTTTCAATTACATTGTAAGCCACCTTGAGTTCCCTAAGGTAGAAAGGCGGCTAATACCTGTTTTAAACAAATAAATGAAATAAATATAGTCCTGTATAAATGTAATGTTAACTGTGCAGAATAGGACAGATGCAGTGATGTTCATCTAGCAGTGTCATGGTCTCTGGAACTGTGGGGTTTCTTCAGGAAGTATCTCAGTCCACTGAAGCACGTTACAAGCAGAATCCAAGCAGGAGCTTCCGGAAGCGGCTCTTTCCGTTGGAGTGAAGGAGATATTTTTAAAACTGCTATTTTGGCAGACCCTCGGAGCAACTTCGTATCTTGGTTTTCTTTTATCCGTTGTTGTGGTGGCTTTTGTTTGCTAGGAACATGGCTTCCTCGCCATGCATCGCGAAGTGGGAACTGGAAGTGTGTTGCCATGTCTATCTTTAACATCCTATCGCATTTTGTGATGCTTGCCAAAAGCAGACCACACACACACACTCCCTCTCCTTGGTTCTGGGAGTGTAGTTAAAAATAGAGAGTGTTATTTCACTTCATACCATTTGCTTCCATGCGTGGTGGAGATGGCACATATCTCTGTTCTGTTACTGTAAACATGAGGAATCCCACCATGACATTTTCCCTAGTCTGATCAACACTCTTGGCTTCCTTCAAAATTCCTTTTAACTTTTTGCTCAGCTACTGAGAGAAATTCCATGGAAAATGTTTGGTTTTAGGTCAAATTTGCTGGCAGCATATCCTGGAGAAATCATTTCCCATATACTGGATCCCTAAAGAACATGTGGCATTGGTTGTTATGTGCAGTTTTGAAAATATGTCTGACTTACCTGGAAAAACTCTCAGGTCACACCATGCTGTTACCTGCATGCATGTTCCCAGGGGTCATTTTGTAGAAAAAGAGGTGCAGAAGCTCATTAGCATAACTCATTAGCATAACTTATTTGCATATGCCACTGAAAGAGGGAGAGAAGGAGGGAAAGAAGGAGAGAAGGAGGGAAATAAGGAGAGAAGGAGGGAAGGAAGGAAGAAAGGAAGAAAAGGGGGAGAGAAGGGAATAAGGAGGGAAACAAAGAAAGAAAGAGAGAGAGAGAGAGAAGGAAACATGGACAGAAAGAAAGAGAGAGAGAGAAGGAAAGAAGGATGGAAAGAGGGAGAGAAGGAAAGAAGGAGGGGGGGAAGGAAAAAAGACAGAAAGGGAAAGAAAGAAAGGAAAAAGGACAGAAAGAAAGGGAAAGAAAGAGAAGGAAAGAAGGAGGGAAAGAAAGAAAGAGGGCAAACAGATGGGGAGGGAGGGAGCCCCTGGGGCTGCTGGGAGCAGGGGGCGGGGCTTGTTGCATGTGCCCGCCCCCTGGGCTCTTTACTGCTGGAGTTCCACTCCTGTGCGCTCCTGCAGGAAATGACCCCTGTATGTTCCTTTGATTTCAGTGCAACTGAAATGGCAACAGGTAGAACCCAGTTGGGGATTTTTGCTAGTCTTATTGCAAAATGTTTGTCCTCCTCATAGAAAAAGAGGTGCAGGAGCTCATTACCATAACTTATTAGCATAACTTATTTGCAAATGCCACACCCCCTGACATCACCGGAAGTGCTCCACTGGACTGTTTTGGATATCTAGCTATTGGGGGGGCGGGGGGGGGCTCTGCGACTTACAGATATGCAGATCTATCCTTGCAGAGGAGGGAGAGTTTGTACCTGAAGGCGGGCCGGGGGGGCTCTGCGACTTACCTGGCTGCTTCTTGCTCCTCGTGGCCCAACTGAGGGCTGCTGGGAGCAGGGGGAAGGGCTTGTTGCATGTGCCCACCTCCTGGGCTCCTTACTGCCGGAGCTTCATTCCTGTGCGCTCCCACAGGAAATGACCCCTGGTCCTCCTTGGCTTGAACGTTCCTCAGACATTCTAGATTTGCAAATAAATAAATAAATCACTTCGCCAAAGTTCAGTCGCCATTTTCAGGTAGGGTGAACAACTCCAGAAGATTTTAAGGGAGGAGCTTGGGGAGGGTGGATTTTGGGGAGGGGAGGGACCTCAGCAGGGAATAATGTTACAGAGCCTCCCCCTCTCCAAAGGAGGTGATTTCTCCAGGGAAGCCGCTCTCTGCCATCTGGAGACTGGGTGTAGTCCCAAGAGATCTCCTGGCTTAATCTGGAGGCTGGCAAGCCCAGCAGGAGGCATGAGCCCACTGCCCACCAGTCCAGACTTCCCACAGTAAATCTTGTGCTGGCCAAAATCAAATGATACGCAACGCGCAGCTTGACTAGCTAAAGTCCTAATCAGATGGGTCTTTAGATCCGCGCCAGACACGAGTGCCTGCTAGATTTAAAGGGAATGATCAGATGGCGACATCTGGGGAAAGTGCTGCTTCCGCCATCAGCCCGTTCAGCCCCACCAGGGAGCCGTGCTTAATAGATACCAGTCTCAGTCCAGAACAAATGTTTGCCGACGGGCCAATGGCAGATTTTCCCCAATCTGATTGTTCCAGCACGCAATCCTCCCATCAGGATGGTCTGACTCCAGACCATCCCAGACGGCCGCCATTTAAAAAAAAACTCTTAGTGATATGCACATAAATGTGTAAACGTGCAACCGCTGCAGAGCTCCGCTCAAGCATTCCGAACAATTCCATGTTTCTGAAGGGCCCGTGAAATTTATGAACTGTGTTAATTGAAACGGTACCTAGAGGGAGGTGCCGCTGGCAGTGCTTTAACCATTCAATTCTGCGCATGCACTGAAAAACAAGTACACATTGAGGTGCAGATGCACGTGCATGAACAGAATTAAAACAAAAATACCCCGACCGCGCGGCTCCTTCAGGTGGACACTGTCTAGACAATCCACCGCGGAGTACGCGCGTGGTAAGGGGAGCTGTCTGGTCGTGCAACACTGGATAAAAAAGATCTGGATCAAATTAGGGCCAGGCCAATGGCGGGATTTGTTGCCCATCTGAACAGGACCCATCTGTTGGTTTCTTTTGTGGG
>NW_015171635.1:71814-81675 GCF_001447785.1 Gekko japonicus
TTTTTTACTCTGCTTTCAGAGAGAAAAACAGTACACAGAGCCTAGCAAATAACTCTGACTTTGCAAAAGAATATCCTGCTAGCCACTGATATCCTGCTATCTATAATGGTGTTTTGGAATCACACCCTATCTAGAGCTACAGTATGCCTTATCTCCCTTTCCCCCCAATGAGTAAACAAAACAAGAATATTCAGAAATGTCTCCTCATTCTTGAGAGGAAGCTAGCTTCTAGAGTTAGACACTGTGAATTGTTACAAGGAAAATCAAGTTGACAGCCACAGAACTTTAATTTGAACATACATGTATGTTGAGTGATTTATTCACAATGACTTTTTGTTGTATTACGATATTGGATGGCATCCATAGTAGATGTCGGAGAGCCAGTTTGGTGTAGTGGTTAAGTGCACGGACTCTAATCTGGGAGAACCGGGTTTGATTCCCCACTCCTCCACTTCCACCTGGCTGGATGGCCTTGGGCAAGCCGTAACTCAGATAACAGCTGTTCTTGAAAAAGAGCACTTTGTGTCAGAGCTCTCTCAGCCCCACCTACCTCACAGGGTGCCTGTTGTGGGGAGGGGAAGGGAAAGGAGTCTGTAAGCCGCTCTGAGATTCCTTTGGGTAGTGAAGGGCGGGGTAAAAATCCAATCTCTTCTCTCTTCTTCTTCTTCTTCTGTATTCCAAAGAAACATGGAGGTTCACATGAACACAAATGAAGCTGCCTTACAGTGAATCAGACCCTTGGTCCATTAAAGTCAGTATTGTCTACTCAGACTGGCAGCAGCTCTTCAGGGTCTCAGGTGGAAGTCTTTCATATCACCTACTGCCTGCTCCTTAAGAACATAAGAGAAGCCAATGTTGGATCAGGCCAAAGGCCCATCCAGTCCAACACTCTGTCACACAGTGGCCAAAAATACCAGGGGCCATCAGGAGGTCCATCAGTGGGGCCAGGAAGACACTAGGAGCCCTCCCGCTGTTGCCCCCCCCCCAAGCACCAAGAATACAGCGCATCACCTGCCCCAACCTGTGAGTTCCTATCTATACCTTATGGCTAATAGCCACTTATAACTGGAGATGCTGGGGATTGAACCTGGGACCTTCTACATGCTAAGCAGATGCTCTAACTCTGATCCACGGCTTGACAGCTGGAAGCTTGACAGGGGCTCCTCAATGAAACCACCAGCCATTATTTACAAGTTTCCCCTGCAAATAAGCAGATTTAGGGCAGTCGGGGTAGGGTTGCCAGTTGTGGGTTGGGAAATCCCTGGAAATACAGGAGTGGAGCCTGGGGAGGGTGGGGTTCAGGCACTGCCGCAGGGCTTAATGTCAGGGAATCCACCCTCCAAAGCATCCATTCTCTCCAGGGGAACTGACCTCTGTGGTGATGAGCTGTCATTCTGGGGGATCCCCAGTTCCCATCTGGAGGCCGGCATCCCTACCAGCCTGGCAACCAAACCTCAAAAAGAGCCAATATGCCAGAGTGGCTAAAGTGTCAGACTAGGGAAACCCCCACTTGGCCATAAAAGCTTGCTGGGTGACCTTGGGCCAGTCACACACTCTCAGCCAAACTCTCAGTCACACACTCTCAGTCACACACTCTCAGCCACTCTCAGCCCCACAGGGTTCGTGAGGAATGAAAGGGAGAAGGAGAGAGTTTTGCATGCTATTTTAGATCCCCATTGGGGAGAAAAGTTGGATATGGCAACCCTCATCTGGAGGAGGAGGAGGAGGAGGAGGTCTTCACTCGGAGTCTCAGAGTGACTTACAATCTCCTTCCTTTCCCCTCCCCACAACAGACACCCTGTGAGGCAGGAGGGGCTAAGGGAGCTCTGAGAGAACTGTGACTGACCCAAGGTCACCCAGCTGGCTTCATGAGGAAGAGGAGTGCGGAATCAAACCCAGTTCTCCAGGTTAGAGTCTGCTATTCTTAACTACTAAACCAAACTAGTTCTCAGTGGCCCAGACACTGGCCCACACAAACTCAGGTCTGTGCTAGATGACAATCAGTTCAAGAAGGTTTAAATTTTCGCATGCCATAAGAACCAGAGGTCATTTCAGGGGGGGATCGCAGTTCCCCCGGGTGAGGTACGGGGGCGGGGCACATGACGAAGCCCTGCCCCCTGCTTCCGGCCGCCCCGCTTCCGGCCCTCATTCAGCCAGGAGGAGGCAGGAGAAGAGGGAGACTAAGTTGCTTCCTCCCTGCCTCTCCCCACCCCTGCCTGCCTGGGGCCGGGGAGGGCCTTTGCGGGGCTTCCTTGCACTCCCGCCGGCCTTGCAGGTCCACCGCCGGGCCCCTGATGTCAGGGGGTGTGGCATATGCTAATGAGTCATGCTAATGAGTCCCCCTAGCTCTTTTTCTACGAAACGACCCCTGATAAGAACATATGATGAGCCCTGCTGTATCGGACCATTGGAGGTCCATCTAGTCCAGCACCCTGTCTCACACAGTGGCCGGCCAGTTCCACTGGAGGGCAAACAGACAGGGCCTGGAGGCTGAGGCCTTCCCCTAATGTTGCCTCCTGGCTCTGGGATCCAGAGGGTCCGTGCCTCTGAATGGGGAGGCTCCCCTCAGTCATCATGATTAGTAGCCATTGATCGACTTCTCCTCCATGAATCTACTGAATCCCCTTTTCAAGCTGTTTATTCCTGTGGCCATCACTACATCCTCTGGAGGGAAATCCCACATTTTAATTCATATTTCCTTTTTTCCATCCTGAACATGATGGCCATCAGATTCTGAGTTCTAGTCTTTTGGGAGAGGGGGAAATCCCTCTTTCTCAGTTCTCTCCACCCCATATGCCATTTTGGTTCATTCAGAGGAGCGGTCCCACACATTTCATGTGCGGTGTTGGTAGCATGCCATTTCAGGAATCTGCGTCATGAATTGTGAGACTTTCCTTCAAGATTTTTGACCCCGGGCATTCTGCAGGTATACATTACGCTCCTGGGAAACGAGGTGTTCAGTAGGTGCCTGGCCATCAGTGTTCCCTCTAAGCTGAGTTAGTGTGAGCTAGCTCACGGTTTTTTAGCCTCCGGCTCACACATTTTTGTCTTGGCTCAGGAAGGAGGGCTCCAGAACAAACAAATTTATGCAGCAGCCAAATCGCTCTCTCACAACTTTAATGCCAGGAGCTCACAAAGTAGGATTTTTGCTCACAAGACTCCACTGCTTAGAGGGAACATTGCTGGCCATCCCAGAGAAAGGAGACTCTCTAGCTGTCTGTATGTCTATGGTTTTCCTTTGAAGTACTGGCTTCTTTAGAAAGCTAGCTAGCGGTGTTTTATGGCATAAGAAACCTAGTGAGGTCTGGGGGAAACATCACAATGGGAACTTTTAAAGGGGGGGGGGATTAGTCCTTTATACCATGCAATGTATACTAACATTTGTGTGCTCAACTATTTTAGCAAGTGCCCACACCAGCTGGAACAACTGGAACTAGCAAGTGTCATCAACTGGAACAACTTAAGCTGCCTTGTGTAGACTAGGTGTAAGAGCACAGCGTATTCTAAGATACGGTGTCCTCTATATTGCAGTGAAGTTTCTCAGGCCACATAGGGTTACCAGCTTCGGGTTCAGAAATTCCTTGAGATTTATGGGTGGACCTGGTAGGAGGTGGGTTTTGGGGAGGGGTGGGACTTCAGCAAGGTATAATGCCATAGAGTCCACCCTCCAAATCAGCCATTTTCTTCACGGATGCTGATCTCTGTTGTGTGGACATTAGTCATGATTCTGGGAGATTTCCAAGCCAGCAATCCTAAAACAAGTCATAGGCTGTGGTCCCACACACTAAATAATTCACTTTCAATGCACTTTTGAATTGGATTTTGCCAGTTCACACAGTAAAAATCCAGTTGGAAAGTGCACTGAAAGTGGATTGAAAGTGGATTATTTAGTGTGTGTGATCACAGCCATATTTGGCCATTCTGCCAAATGGCTTCAGAAAAGGCCAAGGTGAAACCCATCTCCTTTGCAACTGACTTATGCTCTAATTAACTTTTTTATTAGTAAGACACTGTGATTTCACATGAGGACATGGTAGATATTCAGGACATGAAATGGTGGTAGCTGAAAATCTTTGCACTTCGCTATGAGGAGACACCAAGTGTGGTGGAAATCATTTGAGAACACATTTCCTCCCCTTGGGGACTTATATTTCCATCTGCTTAGATACATGTTAATTGCAGCAAGAGCAGTATTTGCAACAAAGTGGGAAACTGAGAGTTGTCCAACTCTAGATAATTGTATAGACAAAATGCAAGAATGTGCAGTCAAATAAATAAATATTAATCAAAGACCGAAAAATGAATTTGAAAACAACTGGTGAGTTTTCTGTGCTTCCTACAAGCAATCTTTGCAGTTATATACATAAATTATCTATACTATATGGCAGTTGGCATATGAAATATTAAGAATATAGATATCTTTTGTATAACTTTTATTACAACAAACCGTTATGTTAAAATTACATGCAAAGTTTCTGAGAGGTTATTCATGTTTTAGTACACGATTGATAAGACAGGATAAAAATGGAAAATATATTATGAGAAAATGGTATAATCAGTTGAGTAGGTTGTAATAGTTTTTTTTAAGCGATCATGTCATATATTTTTTCTATTATCTACATATATTTTTCAAGGATTGTCCTTAATATCCACAAACATTGCCCTTTGTATCGTGTTTCTGTAATTTTATTTTTCATTCCTTTCCACCTGTCCTTTTTCTTTATTCTGTATCCCCTTAAAAAGTTAAAAAATAAAATTTATTTAAAAGAGAGAGAGAAAGGGGAAGGCATTTGTCACTAGGGAAAGGGCCAACCATTAGCAGAAGAAATTCACAAGGCCCAACCCGTGTGGAGCAAACCTAAATACAGTTACACCCTTCCAAGTCCATTGAATAAATGAGGCTGGAATGGTGTAGCTCTGTTCATAATTGCACTCAGAGAGTGTTCGTCTTCAACCTTATTGTTTTATTTATTTATTTTTGACATTTTTACCCCGCCCTCCCCGCGAGCGGGCTCAGGGCGGCTTACAAGGGGCAGAGCCCAAGTAAAACATAATAAAAGCAAAAAAGCCATTAGATAACACAGATAAAAGTAAAGTGCTCCATGAAAACATGATTGTCCTCGAATAAATCTCATGATGGTAACTGTTGTGTATGTAATAAAGGTATTGAGCTTGAATCTGACAAGGTATTGTAAATAGACCTATCAGAACCAAGGTAGTCCTGGAGGGAAGCAAAGTGATTGGTCTTTATGTACAGTATTTGACTGGACCTTATCTGACTTGTGGGTGTGGCTTGCCAAGCCCAGACAGTTTAAAAAGGAGCCTGCTGCTCCATTGTTTGCCTCGTTCTGGTTCTTCTGACTTTGTGTTCAAATAAAGCTGTTATCACTGTTCACCTGCTGCCCCGAGTCTCGTATTTAACAATTGGCAATGAGGATGGGATTATAGAGTGGGTAGGCAGCCCCGCTGAACCAACGCCAGGACGGCGGACAACCAAGAAGCCCCTGAGGAACCCAGGGCAGAAGAACGAGACCCGGCTGATCAAGCAGCTGCAGCACCTGTACCGGCACAAAGAGTAGTGATGGCCGTCAACCCATGGTTCGAGGCATTAGAACCCGACCTTGAGGACTGGGATTCCTACCTGACCAGGTTCGAGTTCCACCTCCAGGCTAACCAGATCGAGGGTGAGGACCAGCAGAAGGCGACTCTCCTCAGCTTCTGCGGAAGGGCTGTCTTCGACGTCGCTGGTCCCTGGTCGCCCCGGCTGAAATAAAAACTGTGTTCCTGGCTGAACTCAAACTGAAACTGCAGGGGCATTTTGCACCGCAACCCTCGCAGATCGCTAGCCGACACGCATTCTACAAACAATCCCAGGCCGCGAACGAGATGCTTGCTGAGTACGTATTGGCTTTGCAGAAGGCTGCATGCCCGTGCAACTTCACCAACCTTGAGGAAGCACTCCTCGACTGACTCGTCTGTGGCATGAGGGACGAGAAGCTACAGCAATGATTGTTCGCACGAACGGCTCTCACCTACGCTGTGGCCTACTCTGAGGCTGTTGCCGCTGAGGCTGCTGAGAAAGCAACCCAAGAAGTGCGTCAAAACCTGCTCCCAATCCAACAGGGGGCCTATTCCGTCTAACGCTGAACCGACAGCGTCTTCTGGACAGTTTTCAACGCACAGCCAAAGTAGAATCAATCACTTTTATTCAGTTTTTCACATGCATTCATAAGAGTTCTTTACTCACATCTTTGTGATTTAATTGGTCCATAAATCAAAACGAAGCCAGAGAAGTGCAGAGACAGAAGCAGGGTCAACAAAGCCGAAGGTCAAAAGCTGAGGATCAAACCGACAAGAGTTTCACGGAGTCTGGATCAGGAATACACGGAGTCTGGTCCTGTCAACGAAGTTGCCAGCACAAATTCCTCCCAGCAGCAGGCTTGATGATATACTGTGCTGGCCAATTACCTCGTTAACTGGCAGGGAGCAAGGTTAAGCTTCTGTCAATACTCAGGGCTGAGCGAACGTCTTGCACGCATGCATGCAGCCCGGCGTCTTTCTTTTAGCTCATCATCAGGGGCAGGCATGACACGGTTCTAGCATGAAAGAGCCATGCGAATACGAGACTGTACCATTAAGACCGGGGGTGGGAGACCACTGGGAACATAGGGTTTTTATCATCACCCCAGCTCCTCATGCTGGGGGCTCTGTGGCTGCACGGACATGATCCTTATATATGGTGGGAAGAGGGAAAGGTTGAATTCATTTCCCAGAGATGCCCTACTCACAAGTGGGACACAGGGTGGGAAATCCTGCCGAAGGGAGACCACCCCAGGGTCTGCCTAGCCCAGGAGGAGTTGCTAACCATTCCTCCGGAGTACCGGGATTTAGCAAAAGTATTTGAGGAGGAGGAGGCAGACGAGCTACCTCCTCACAGGAACTCAGATTGCAGCATAGAAATACTTCCTGGCCAAAAATTCCCGAAATGGAAAATTTACGCCATGGGACCGGCGGAGAAAGACGAGCTGCACAAGTTTATAGACAAGACCTTGGTACGAGGCTTCATACGGCCGACCTCCTCCCCGTACGCTGCCCCGGTTCTCTTTTGGAAAAAGAAGGATGGGGGGTTGAGTCTTAGCCCACCCCGATGAAACCAAAAAGTTCATTGTGCAGACTGATGCTTTGGACGTAGCAATGGGAGGGGCTATTTTACAAGAGGGGGCTGATGGCAAGCTGCACCCGCTGGCATATGTCTCTCGGAAATGTAATGACACTGAACGCCACTGGTCCGTGTGGGAAAAGGAAGCGGGGGTGATTAAGCTAGCCCTCTTAACCTGGCGCCATTGGTTGGAGGGGGCCTGGGGCCCATTCGAAGTGTGGACTGACCATAAAAACCTAGAAACCCGCAAATCGCCTAAGACGCTGAATGCTAAACAATTGCGCTGGGCAGATTTTTCCTCCAAGTTCCAATTCACTCTTCATCATTTCCCGGGTTCTGCTAACTCCTTAGCTGACGGACTGTCCCGCCTCCCGCAACACGAGAGCCAACACGACGTCATCATTGACTCAATTTTCACCCCCGCCCAATTGGGTGGAGCCGTGGTCACTCGCAGCCAAGCGCAAAGACTTCCCACGGACCCCTCTGCTCCAGCTCCTCCTTCACCCACCTTGCCTTGGGGGGGGGGATTGGCGCAGGGAAGTACTCCAAGCAGCTCATGGCACCAAGTTGGCGGGGCATTGGGGCTTTGTGAAGTCCCTGCAACTACTACGCCGTCAATTCTGGTGGCCGCGCATGCGCAAAGATCTATTGGACTTTGTACGTTCCTGCCAAATGTGCGCCCTGATGAAGTCAAGGGGGGGGAAGTCGCCTGGTCTCCTGAAACCCTTACCTACCCCAAATAGACCCTGGGAAGTCATCTCTATGGATTTTATCACGGATCTGCCTCTCAGCAAGGGAAAATCAGTTATCTGGGTGGTGGTTGATTTGTTTTCCAAGCAAGCCCACTTCATCCTTCTGCCCTCCTTACCCACGGCCCAAAGGTTAGCTAGGGCATTCCTCCAACACGTCGTACGACTCCATCTCTTGCCGGCTAAAATAATTACGGATAGGGGCACACAATTTGTTTCTAAATTCTGGAAAGAACTTCTGGCCGTTATGGGGGTGGAGCAGGGGCTCAGCAGTGCTTACCACCCTGAGACTGACGGCCAGACGGAACGAGTCAACCAAACCTTGGAACAGTATTTGAGATGCTTTACAAACTATCAACAAAATGACTGGTGTGATTTACTGCCACTGGCAGAATACTGTTATAATAACACAGTGCATAGTTCCATTGGTATGTCACCTTTCAAAGCGGTGTATGGATATGACAGTCCTCCTTTGCTTTTTTTTGGGGGGGACAAACCTCTTTAGCCTAGTGACGCTGGTTCATGGTGTAAATCGTTGCAGGAGGTCTGGCCAGTTCTCTGCCAAAAGTTGGATGCGGCCAAAACCGCTTACAAACAGCAGGCTGACAGAGATCGGGTGGTGGGTTGCGGTCTTCAGCCTGGTGATTTTGTGTATGTGTCAACAAAAAATATGAAATTGCTCAGACCTAGACAAAAATTGGGTTGGAAATACATTGGGCCCATTCGTGTGCGCAAACTCATAAATGAGGTTGCTGTGGATGTGGAACTGCCTAAAAATCTAAGGTCATTACACTCGGTGTTCCACTTGAGCCTTCTAAAAAAGGATACAGGTCATGGTAAATGGAGGCTAACGCGTGACCCTCCCCCCCCCCCCCGGTGGTGGAAGGAGAAGAGCATTTTGAGATTTCGGATATTTTAGACTCTAAAGTGAAACGTGGTAAACTGTATTACCTCATTGAATGGGTGGAGTTTGGACCCCAGCACCGGGAATGGGTGGAAGAAGGGGATATTCGGGCCCCTTACATGCTCAGAGCCTTCCATGAGAAGTTCCCGGACAAACCAGGAGGTCTCCTGGCCATTCCGGGAGATGGTGGGTAAGATGTGTTTCCAGGTGGGCAGTATGTCAGCAAGCTGCCATTGAGTTGCTATGTTACATTGTAACCTCTGAACCTTCTTCCCAGTTCCCCCCATCTGTAGGTGTTTACTTTCTCTTGCTTGCTACATCTGCGGAACTGCTCAAGGTTAACAGCTGGAGGTGGGATTGTGTTGTGGCATCGCTTGGCTTGTTATGTATTCAAAGCTTGAGAACTGCCCTGTGTTTATGTTGTAGAACCGTTGTGTTCCCAAGGAATTGGGTGCTCGTTTTATCTGCATTCCCGCCAGCGGGAATTGGGCTCATTGGTCCTACACGGGTTCAAGTTCCTTTATTATGTTACCCTCCTGGATTTGTAGTTATTCCTAACAATTCTTGTGTTCCTGATCTAACCATCGCTTTATAATAAACTAGCAGTAAAGCCCGTTGTGGAAATAAATACAACGAGATCTAGAAAGAGGCTCTGGGGGAGTGCTCTGGCTTTGGGCAAACAGTGTCATTTTGCTGTGGTGACCTCAGCAGGGTATAATGGCAGAGTCCACTGTTTTCTCCAGAGGAACTGATCTCTGCTCCCTGAAGAGCAGTTGTAATTTTGAGTGATCTGTAGCCCTCACCTGGAAATTGGCAACAATTGTTACCCAGGACGAAATGGCTGGTTTGGAGAGTGGCGTCTATGGCATTCTACCTGTCTGAGGTCCCACCCCTCCGCAAACCCCACCCTCTCCAGGCTCCAGCCCTCAAATCCCCAGGAATTTGCCAGCCTGGAGTTGGCAACCCCATCTCCTTCACAGCTAACCATCAACCTACCATTATCTGCCCCTTTGACTTCAGCTGACTTCCGCCCTCCCTTCTGCAGAGCA
>NW_015171635.1:84240-88987 GCF_001447785.1 Gekko japonicus
TTCTTGAGGTAAGGACTTGGCAACCCTATTGTATGTTCTTAAATTAAATGGGGCTTCCATTAGAGGAAGAGCCACTTACATTGGAGAAAGAACCACTTAAAATGGAGGAAGACTCTTCTGCTGGAAGAAGAACCACTTCAGTTGGAGGAAACGTCCTTAGGCTTGAGGAAGTCTCCTCGGAGGATGATTTGATCCATCCCACTAAAATACAGGAAATGGAAACTTAAATTACAGGGCAGGGCAACACAACAGGACAGGGGAAAACACAATGCAGCCATAGATAAATATGTACCGCTTCAGTGGGAAGGTTAACAGCATTCCGTGCACCTCAGCATTTAGTCATGCTGGCCACATGACCATGGGGAAGTCTTCAGACAGTGCTGGCTCTTCGCCTTGGAAACCGAGATGAGCACTGCCCCCTAGAGCCGGATTCAACTGGCTTTCAAGCAAAACCTTTAACTAGCAAAATACACCAAAACTTGTCAAGTTGCTTCAGGTCTCCAAATCAAAGGAAATTTAATTAGTATTCATTACTTCTCTGAGGTTTATAAACACACTTCTGAAGGAGTGAGCCGTGACTCACAAAAGCTCATCCCCTGCTGCAAATTTTGGTAGTCTTTAAGTTGCTCCTGGTCTCTTGCTCTTTTCTACTGCTACAGACAGATGAACACGGCGACCCGTCTTGATCTAACACACACACACACACACACTCGTTATTGCATCAGCAAGTCAGTCATAGCAACTACACAACAATTCCACTAAAGAAAAACTTTCCCACAATTTTACACAAAAGAAACTAGAATACATAATAATAATTTAGAATACCTTAAGATACAATTATGATTATACACCATACAAATTTATAAGTAGATTAATAAGCACGACCTGCTTCTCTCAGATTTTAATCCGTTATTATCCACAATACCCAGTGAATACCTGTTACTTAATTACTTTGAGCTACCTAAACTGAATGTTATTTCCCCATGCTGGAAGAAGATACTATGTATCAGCAAGGGGCTTGCTGTATTTGGTGGGTGGGGGTGGTAAAAGCAATCACTCTTAATAAGTCCACAGTAGACAAAACTTAGGTCAGTGAGATTTGGATCACAGCTGAAGCTTCAGCCAGGATAATGATGGGATGGAGACAGATTGGGAAGCAGGGAGGGTATGCTTAGCCACTGATCTGTGAACTGTGTTTGAGGGCAAGAACAGGCATAATTTCCTCTTACAGCGTTCTCATTGATCTTTACTCTCCAAAGCATCAGAATCAGGCTTTGCCCCCCCAAATTCGGTCCATTGATCCTTGATGTCCTCTCCATAATTTTGGGGGGTCATTTTGCTGGCTTTGTTGACCTGCTTATCATTCTCTCTGGAGTGTATCATTTATCAGTTTTTAGAGGGTTTTTTAAAAAAAAAGCCTTTCTCTGATTTAGGTGCCTGGGTAAGAAGCCAAACACTCCTGTGCTTTCCTTAATAGAGCTACACGCTTTACTGATCATAACAGTTGAACGGTGTATTTCATTTGTGTTCATTTACATAATTTGCTGATTAAACTACATATTTAATCTGTTGACCTTTATTCTCCACTTATTCCACATTTACAGAGATGTAATCAATGTGCAGACTTTGCGGAATGCTGTTCTTATCTCATAAAGTTTACTCAGTCCTTAAGGCTTTAGCTATTTAAAATTCCATAGCACAATAGTCCCACTGGAACTTGCTGAAAGCATTTTTTAAAAAAACCCTCTTCATACATCATAAAATAGATTAATTTGGTGGAGCTTACCATTTGGTCATGAAGGAGACTTTCAAAAAAGTTTTTAAAAATGTTACAAATATATGGTAAACTGCATTTGTGGACAATTTGTCACATATAACACCCACCTGCCTCAACTGTGGGCACGGAAGAAGAAGAAGGAGAAGAAGAAGAAGAAGAGATTTGATTCATACCCCGCCCTTCACTACCCAAAGGTGTCTCAGAGCGGCTTACAAACTCCTTCCCCTTCCCCTCCCCACAAGACACCCTGTGAGGCAGGTGGGGCTGAGACAGAAATTGCTCTTTTTCAAGAATAGCTCTTATCAGAACTACGGCTTGTCCAAGGTCATCCAACAGCTGCAAGTGGAGGAGTGGGGAATCAAACCTGGTTCTCCCAGATTAGAGTCCACGCACTTAACCACTACACCAAACTGGTGAACCTACCTGATTGCTGCAACCATCTTCCAAAGTCCTGCTTCAGGTGCTCTCACTTTCTGAGATTAAGCAGGTGGAAAGTCCACACACTTAACCACTACACCAAACTGGTGAACCTACTTGATTGCTGCAACCATCTTCCAAAGTCCTGCTTCAGGTGCTCCCACTTTCTGAGATTAAGCAGGTGGAAACCAGTGCGAGGGCCTTCTCAGATGTGGTGCCAAAACTCTGGAACTTCTGTCCCCAGATACACTCACCTGTCCCTTTGGCCGATGTCTTCTGCCAGAGAGTGAAGACTTTTGTTTTGTTTTGCATGAGACTCATTCGGTGATCCCTCATTTCTGACCAATGTGTTCACTGTTATTTTTATGAATGTGTGTTTCATTGTACCATATGTGCATTTTGTCTTGTTTTTAAGTGTTTCAGTGATGTAGTTTTGTTTGGTTTAAATGGTTTTTATTATGTTCTTCTATTATGTATGTTTTCAATCTGTTAGCCACCTTGGTGGCCCTGATACGGACAGAAAGGGGGGTATAAATCTTGAAAGTAAAATAGGGGCCCCTTCCCCCAGCACCAATAAGCTTGCCAGTGGGGGACATACTGGCAGCAAAAGGAGACCTAGGCCTGCATTGTTGGCAACATGCCAACATCACTTCCAGCGTGTACCAGAATTGACATAATCAGGTCACCGGTAATGCAGGGATGCTCTGGCATTTGAGCAAAAACTCTATGGTAGGAATGACATCTACCATAGAGTTTTTGCTCAAATACCAGAGTATCTCTGAGTCACTGGCATGATAAAGATATCACTTCCAGTGCGCACTAGAAATGATATCATTGGGTCACCAAAAACACTGGCCTAGGCTTCTCTTTGGTCTCAGTAAGTCCCCCCCTCCATGGTTGCCAGGAGTTGCCTGACAACCCTAAAGTTAAATAAACAAACAAATAAATGAACAAATAAGTAAATAAGCTAGATAGCTTGCATTTTAAGGATATTTTTAATAGTATGTTGTAGCCTTTTAAAAATATTTCACACAAATGTGTATCCTAACATATGAATACCTAATAGTTGAATTAGGGTTCATTTGTTGGGACTATTCTTTTTCCCTTGTGTACATTGATTCTACTGAATTTAAGAAATCTTAGTTTCTTAATATATATATAAAGTGTATATATATATATATGAGAAAAAAGATAAAAGGAGAACAAAGGAGAAAGAAAAAGGAAAGAGAAATATAATGGAAAAAACTTTCAATTTCCTCCACAGCACATATTGGCATAATTACAGAATTCACAACTGTTCTGTTGCTATCAGTATAAAACTTCTCATTTTTCTATAATCATTTTCCCGCTCTTAATTTTTCAAAACCACAAATCATCAGTTCATTTCTTCCGGTTTCACACAAAAAGTCAATAAAGGATTTTCAGTTTGCTATAAATGTGGATAATGTCCTCTCTCTAACCAAAGCAGTAAGTTTAGCCATCTCAACTAACTCTGTCATCTTCACAATCCACTCCTCTACTGTAGGCAATGTCAGACTCTTCCATTTTTAAGCAAAGAAAACTCTTGCCACTGTTGTCATATATAAAAACAAAGTACCATGTCTTTTTTCTAGTTATCTATTATTCCCAACAAAAAGCCTCTAGTTTGAATTGTACATTAATCGTCAAGATTTTTTGCATTAGCAAATGAATTTGTGTCTAGATTTTTTGGGCTTTATTACAGGTCCACCAAAGATGATAAAATGTCCCTTCATGCTGTTCACATTTCCAACATCTTTTCAAAATATTTTTATACATTTTAGCTAATTTTTATGTGGAGACATGTACCAATGATACATCATTTTACAGAAATTCCCTTTGAGAGTAAATATGAAAGTAAAGACCATCCACATATTCTCCCACTGTTCCATTTGTATATTATGCCCAAAAAATTCAGACTATTTTGTCATAGAATCTTTTAGCCATTCTTCTGTCTTGAATTTCAACAGAAGTTTGTACATTTTAGCAATAATGTGACCATCATTTGTACATAATTCTGTTTCAAATTCAGACTTGTTTTGTTCAAAGCCCCAAAAGTTTTTAAAACCTGTTTTGAACCTTTCTAACAATTGGGTATAAAAGAACCATTGACACATATACCCTTCGGCTATCAACTGTTCTCTTAGCATCATTTTACAGTCCTCTTGCAAAAAGTCTAGTACATCCTGATAAATTTGCCACTTTGGTTTAGTTATCATTTCATGCCCATGAAATGCTTCCTGTCTTGAAAGTCACAAGGGTGTTTTCTGACACAATCTAGGTTTATATTTATTCCATATTCTCAGAATGGTACTTCTAATATAATGATTTTAAAATCCACATTAACTTTAACTTGTCATACCACAAATAAGCATGCCACCCAAATCTCAGATCATGTCCTTCCAACTCCAAAAGCATTTTGTTTCTTAACAACAATCACTCTTTCATCCACATTAAACAAGCAGCAAAATATAATTTCAAATCAAGTAAACCCAGTCCTCCTCTTTCCTTTGTGTTGGATCCCCAAGCATCGAG
>NW_015171636.1:0-2462 GCF_001447785.1 Gekko japonicus
CCACAGCTTAGAGGGAACATTGATCTGAGGTTTTGATTTTTTTCCTCAGCAATCTTAATTCCCGCTTGTGATTAATCCAGGCCAGCATTTCACATGATGTACTCTGCATATATATTAAATAAGCAAGGTGACAATATACATCCTTGTCATACTCCTTTTACTATGCTAAACCAATCTGTTGTTCCATATCCGGTTCTAACTGTCACTTCTTGACCCTTATACAGGTTTCTCAAGAGACATGTGAGGTGGTCTGGTACCCCCATCTCTTTAAGGACCTGCCATAAGAAAATGGACTCCAAACAGGAACCCAATGAAGACTATGATAATTTAGGGGTTAGATAGGGTTAGCAGTCATATTAACTAGGAATACTCATACCAAGACAGTCATTGTCTCATGGGTTCTTTGGATTGGCCAACCTTGCATAAAATTGATCCCATTGGCAGGCTTTTCTAGAAGAAGAAGAGGAGGAGGAGGAGAAGATTGGATTTATACCCCACCCTTCACTCAGAGTCTCACAGCGACTTACAAACTCCTTTCCCTTCCCCTCCCCACAACAGACACCCTGTGACATAGGTGGGGCTGAGAGAGCTCTTTCCAGAACTGTCCTTGAGAGAACAGCTTTGACAGAACTATGGCTTATCCAAGGTCATCCAGCAGGTGCAAGTGAAGGAGTGGGGAATCAAACCTGGTTCTCCCGGATTAGAGTCCGCACACTTAACCACTACACCAAACTAGTGTAGGTAACATGGAATTAGCCTTCCAGTAATTGATTTGTATATGGATCCTAAATCAGGCTATCACAGTATTTGACTCAGCTCAGCAACCACGTACTGTGGCCCAAGTAGATACTTAACAAACTTTTATTCCCCCCCCCTCATTTTTTGCACCATAAGTAGGCAGCAAAATCAGAAGCTTTACCAAGCTTCTGTTGTGCTGTCATAAATAGATCAGGCCCTGAAGCTCTGATATTCAGCTTGAAATGTTACAAGCTTTCCAGCACTTTTTTGAACATTGTGGCTTCACTCTGGAAAAGCAAGCAACATCTTTGCTCATGCAGTGTGATTTAAGGGACTGTTCCGCATCTCAGTGGAAGCAGCTGCTGACACTCACTGCTTATACCATAAGCAATATCTCTTGCAATATAATGGTCATGCAACTAAGAAAGAGTGCTTAAAAATAAAACACTGCACTCATGTTATTATGTATAAAAGTTCTTGCTAAATTGTAGCACTAATGTGGAAGACAGAAACTGGATTTCATTGAGACTTGGGTTCTCTTCCCACACTGTGTTTTAGGTGCACATCTAAGATACAGATGCAAGATGTCAAGGCAACTGAACTGTTATAGTACAGGGATTCTTATTTAGGATAGGATGGAGCATACTAGGAAAAACTTGGATTTGCTTTGTATAAAAATGCCCCTTTCTGTATATTAAGAGCTAGATAATGGTAATGGAACATAAAGTTTCTAGTAATTAATCCAGTTATCTATTATAATATTTACTATATTTTTATCCCATCTTTCTTTCAAGGAGCTCAGGGCAGGGTACATTTTATTTCCCCACTTTATCCTCTCAACAACCCTGTGGTGTAGGTTTCACTGAGGGTGACAAGATCAACTTCGCCCAATAAACTTTGTGCCTGCATGAACTTGAACCCATCTCCCCAGTCCTAGCCCATGGGAATGGTTTTCTGCACATGCCACTGATGCAAATGGAGAGTTGCAACTGGATATGCATCCACTTCTGCGTGCTTATTCAGACCCTATTAACTGTAAGGATTATGTGGATGGCTATGCACTTCTGGACCCCACAGTTTTGTGTAAATGTTTGCATAAAATTAGAGCTTTATTGGACTTCCGGTTTATGGAGCAGCAATGGCGGACATTCTCCCAGGACTGTGGGGGAACGATCTGCACACCAGTGGGTTGGTTGGGCACTACCTCAAGTAGTGCCCCCACGGAGCCTTTGGAATAGGCTCCAGGCCAGAGGGCTTTTGAGGGGTAGCCTCTTCGATGGCTTAAAGCTGGAGAATTGAGGTTCCCCTCTGCCCTAACAGTCCAGCCACTGCGTGGCCTTCGGGCACAAGCTGGTTTGATCGGGACAAGTGCTGGAGATGGAGCGGAACAGCGTTGAAGCAAGCTAGATTAGTGAAACTGACCGACAATGAACGTGAGTTCAAACTAAGTGGACGACTATAAAAAGCAAATTACACCCCCCCCCGGTGGGAAAGCGGACTGCAAAGAGGGACGCCTCTTATGCAAAAAGACTGATAAGCGAGATGAAGGGGGAAGGGGGGAAGAACAGCAAGTGTGTTTTGAGAGGCTTACTTGATTGCTGACAGCGTGGGAGCGATCTTTAGAGTTGGAGGGAAATGTTAGAAACTGTAAACAAATCGTAAAAAATGACAGCCATGCAAAGAAGGCTGATAATGAAACCACCTGGCAGCCAGAGCCCAAAACC